>NC_080543.1:3645458-3830458 GCF_028640845.1 Ahaetulla prasina | reverse complement strand
CCTCCCGCCTATCAGCCATTTGGAAACCCGCCCTTATTGACAAACGAGTCCCTAACACAAGGAATGACACCAGACCCACACTCACGAGGTCCACACAGGATGTCACCACCACACATCCACCCAGAAAGCAGACCCAAACCCACACTGATCATGAAGCACGACCAAGGACCAGAAGCCAGACCGCAGCTGCAACATTAGCCATTTCAAACCCCTCCAATCCATACATGCAGCAGACTGACACCCACTATGAAGATGTAGCACGACCACAAACACGAAGCCAAACAACAGCAATGCAGCTCACCAGCTCAAATCCCCCTGCAACTCAGACTAATCTGAGCACAATGAAGCCCCCACCCAAACAGGACATACCCCCAGCCAATCAGAGCACAAAAAAACCCCCATCCAATCAGATCACAGCCAAGCTCCCACCCAATCAGTTCAAACCCCCACTAGCAGTTAAAAAGGAAGAAACAACTGCAATCACACATTGCTCCCAGAAGCACGAAGCTGAAGCCTGAAGATGACGAATGAGACTTCAACTGGGAGTTGAAGTCCACAAGTCTTAAAAGAGCCAAGTTTGCAGACCCCTGGACTAGACTAAGACCTCCAAGGTCTTTTCCAACTCCAAAGCACCGTTGTGATTAGAATAGAATAGAATAGAATAGAATAGAATAGAATAGAATAGAATAGAATAGAATAGAATAGAATAGAATAGAGATTGGAATAAATAGAGAATAGAATAGAATAGAA
Source organism: Ahaetulla prasina (assembly GCF_028640845.1). Taxonomy (NCBI): domain Eukaryota; kingdom Metazoa; phylum Chordata; class Lepidosauria; order Squamata; family Colubridae; genus Ahaetulla; species Ahaetulla prasina. Next base: position 3,829,708 of record NC_080543.1, on the reverse strand, counting down.
TAGAATAGAATAGAATAGAATAGAATAGGAATAGGAATAGAATAGAATAGAGATTGGAATAAATAGAGAATAAAATAGGAATAGGAATAGGAATAGAATAAAATAGAGATTGGAATAAATAGAGAATAGAATAGAATAGGAATAGGAATAGAATAGAATAGAGATTGGAATAAATAGAGAATAGAATAGTATCAGAAAGAAGAGTGGAGTGGAGTGGAATAGAAATGGAATAGGAATAGAATAAGAATAGGAATGGAATGGAATAGAATAGAATCAGAAAGAAGAGTGAGTGGAATAGGAATAGGAATAGGAAAGGAATAGAATAATAGGAATGAAATAGGAATAGGAATAGAATAGAATAGAATAGAATAACAGAGTTGGAAGGGACCTTGAAGGTCCAACCTGCTCTACAATTTCAACGTTACACTACCTTCTGCGGAGTGGACAAAGTTGAGTCACTCTTTAAAAAGGAAAAAAACCAAAAAAAAAAAAAAGGCTCTCCCAGTCAACTCCCATCTGCAATCTACAGACGGTCATTTAATACCATTTAGTAAGGCAGAAAAATCGACGAAAACAGGAAAGGACAACTTCGAAAATGTTTGTGCAAGCTCTTTGCAACGTGGATCTTGCCAACCTCTACGGGGGTTGATGGCTGTTTTTCTCACAGGCTGCTTGAGGAAGGGGCCGCCATCTCCGATCAGGAGACGCAAAAAAAAAAAACACACAAAAAAAAAACCACCAGCGAATTTCCTCTCGTTCCCGGCCTTTGCAAATATGCTTATCTTTGCATTAGTGGGCATAATAATAAATGTTCCGTAGCTTGCATATTTTTTTTTGGGGGGGGGGGAAAGGGGGGTCCTTCTGACTCCAAGCGCATCCTTCCTGAATTAGCTTTCTGTCTTCGTGATGAGACCCACTAAGGGTAGCAGATGCTTTTTGTGAAATTTTGCAAAAATTGTTTCTGCCGGGCTACGCCGATAGCGCTCGCAGCCCCTGCATTTAATTTTTTGAAGATGGGTTTATTTTTACCCTGTCTTTATTAGTTCATAAGAAACCCAAGATGGGGATCGTATATAATAGCCCTTCCTCCTCCCCTTTTCTCCACAACAACAACCCTGCTTTTTTTAAAATTTGAATTTATATCCCGCCCTTCTCCGAAGACTCAGGGCGGCTTACACTATGTCAAGCAATAGTCTTCATCCATTTGTATATTATATACAAAGTCAACTTATTGGCCCCCCAACAATCTGGGTCCTCATTTTACCTACCTTATAAAGGATGGAAGGCTGAGTCAACCTTGGGCCTGGTGGGACTAGAACCTGCAGTAATTGCAGGCAGCTGTGTTAATAACAGACTGTCTTAGCAGTCTGAGCCACCAGAGGCCCCACCAACCCACTGTGAGGTGGGTTGGGCTGAGAGAAGGAGTGGTCCAAATATTACCCAGCTGGCTTTCATGTGTAAGGTGGGACTAGAACTCCCCGTCTCCTGGTGATTGGGCCGAAGTCACCCAGTCAGATTTTATATATAAGGCGGAACTAGAACTCACCATTGCCTGGTGGTTGGGCCAAGGTCACCTAGTCAAATTTCATACCTAAGGTAGGACTAGAACTCACCGTCTCCTGGTGATTGGCCCAAAGTCACCCAGTCAGCTTTCACTTTTAAGGCAGGACTAGAACTCACCGTCTCCCGGTGATTGGCCCAAAGTCACCCAGTCAACTTTCATGCCTAAGGCAGGACTAGAACTCATTGTCTCCCGGTGATTGGCCCAAAGTCACCCAGTCAACTTTCATACTTAAGGTGGGACTAGAATTCACCGTCTCCTGGTGGTTTGCCCAGAGTCACCCAGTCAGCTTTCATCTTTAAAGCAGGACTAGAACTCACCGTCTCCTGGTGATTGGCCCAGTTACCCAGTCAGCTTTCGAGCATAAGGCGGAACTAGAATTCCCCATCTCCAGGTTTCTACCCTAGTGTCTTAACGACGAGACCAAACGGATGATAACCAAACATTTAACTGAAGATGCAGGCAGAGACCCCACCGTAGGTTCTCATCTTGGGAAGCCGAGTCACCGAGCACAGAAAAAAATATATCACAATTTCCCAGATCAAGAACCACAAATGGTGGACTTTTGCGCCTGAAACTCTGCACCCTAGTGAGGCATGTTAAAAAACACCTAGGAAGAGGTATTTGATGTTAACATTAATGATCGTTTCAATTGCAGTCAAGAAGGAGATTTTTTTTTTTTTTTGTCCTGTAGAGAAAATAAAGTTTTGATTTCTAGTGAGGTCAGCAAGATTATGCAGTTAAACAGATGATCCCAAGCAACGACTCCGGCCCGACGCCCAATGAAAATAATCATGCAATATTCCACGGAAAGCGAGCAGAAAAACTTCCTGGAGGGCTTCCACATAATGAAATGAAAATGACGTGGCCAAATGCATAACAGTTCTCCATTCCTGCTTTCTAGAAATCACATTATTAATGTGCCCGGGGGGAAAAAAAAAGACAGCACAGCCTATTTCTCATTTTCTCCAGAAAAAGTCTTCACGGAAGGAAATAAAATATTAAAGATAGAAAAACGGGAGACTTCCAAACAGAAGTTCCTTGACTTACGGCCACGGCTGAAACCAAAAATTAACCATCGCACTACGCAAGGCGGCGGTTCAAGTGACTCACGCCTGATTTTACAACTGGGTTTGCCAGGGTTGTTAAGCGAACCGCCGCCGTTGTTAAGTGAAGCACATGGGCGTTAAGCAAATCCACCTTCTCCCCACTGACTTTGCTCGGCACAGGAAGGTCGCAAAAGTGGGGAAATCACGTGACCCTGGGGCGCTGCAACCATTATAAACACATGCCAGTTGCTAAGTGCCTGGACGTTTGGATCACGTGACCACGAGGAACTCTGCGACGGTCGTAAGGGCGAGGACCGACCCCCTAAACCCCTGTTTTCAGTGCCGCTGTCATTTTGAAAGTCACTAAGCAAATGGCCGTAAGCGAGGACTGCTTGGATGAGTTCCGCGTGTCTCGTTTTGCGTCAATAATGTTAGTCGTCGGTTTTTTTTTTGTCAACCTGGCGTTTAGCAAGGAGATCGAGTCCTTCCAATGTCTGGAAGCGAATATCTGGCTGTGAAAGTTGATCCCAAATCCTGATAGGATCCGTACTGATTTCAGGGCCTCTTCAATTTCCTTTCTTCGTATTTCCTAGGCTATGTTTTTGCAACCTTGCAGGCAACCTTAAGAGGGGCGAACATCAACTCCCAGAATCCCCTAGCCAGCGTTTGTCAGCTGGGGAATTCTGGGAGCTGGAAGTCCAAATCTCTTACAGTTGCCAAGGCTGAAGAAGATCCAACGATCTCGCCAAATCTCAGCGTTTCACTTGGACTCCGAAGATGTAAGGTTTTTTTTTTTTTTGCAGGTCCTTTATCTGAAGAAGTTTAGAAGGACAGGCTGATGAGAAATTTCACGTTCTATCTTCTAGTCCCCGGGCTGGATCCATCACAAGTTTAGCACAGCCGTGTTTCAATATTTGGCAGGAGGTTGTTTTGTCTCTCCATTTTATTTCTGCCTTTCTTGAATGTCCTCCTTCTCTTCCTCCTCCTCCATACAAATCCCTTCTAGCACTGATGATGTTCCCTAGTTGGGTCATGAGACGTCTGCAAAAAAACCACCAATTTCAGAGAGCACCAAGAACTCCACAGCCCTCCTTTTCTGCCTCCTTTCCTTTCCCTTTTCTTCTTCCTCTTCCTCTCCACAAAGCCTATCTCCTTCCAGCACTGATGATGTATCCTAGTTGGGTCATGAGACGTCTGCAAGGAAACCACCAAGCTCAGAGAGCAAAAAGGACCCCACAGTCCTCCCCCTCCTCTCCTCCTTCTCCACTCCTTCCTCCTCTCTGCAAACCCCCCTCCCTTCTAGCACTGATGATGTTCCCTAGTTGGGTCATGAGACGTCTGCAGGAAAACCACCAAGCTCAGAGGGCACCAAGGACCCCACAGCCCTCCTCCTCCTGTCTGGCATTGATGATGTTCCCTAGTTGGGTCATGAGACGTCTGCAAGGAAACCACCAAGCTTAGAGGGCACCAAGGACCCCACAGCCCTCCTCCTCCTGTCTGGCATTGATGATGTTACCTAGCTGGGTCATGAAATATCTACAAGAAAACAACCAAGCTAAGAGAGCACCAAGGACCCCTTCTACCATTGATGTTGTTCCCTAGTTGGGCCATGAGAGGTCTGCAAGAAAACTACCCAGCACAGTGAGCACCAAGGATCCCACAGCATTTTCATCCTCCTCTTCCTCCTCTCTGCAAAACCCACTCCCTTCAAGCACTGATGATGTTACCTACCTGGGTCATGAAACGTCTGCAGGAAAACAACCAAGCTAAGAGAGCACCAAGGACCTCACACTTGTCCTCCTCCCCCTCTTTCTTTTCCTTCTCTTTCTCCGCCCTGCAAATCCCACTCCCTTCCAGCATTGATGTGGTTCCCTAGTTGGGTCATGAGACGTCTGCAAGAAAACCACCAAGCTCAGAAAGCAACACAAGTACTCCAACAGTCTTCTTCCTTCTCCTTCTTTACTACCAGTCCTCCTTCTCCTCCTCCTCCTCCTCCTCCTCTTCTCCCCCACCCCCCAGGAAAACCTCCGTCATTTTCTGGGTCCAAGTGAAATGCTGAGATATAGCGAGGACATTTGCGTAGGATCGAAGACCAGCAAGCTCTCCCACGGTAAGAAATAAATTTGAATTTTCGTTTTCTTTTTTTCTTTTTTTGCAAATAACGCCACGGGGCTTTGTTGGAAGCGGAAGGAGAGCGAGGCAACCTGCGATGCATTTGTGTGGGGGGGGGGCTGCTCGGGGCACATGGAAGCCAGTCGGGTCATAACCTTTGGGGGGGGAGGGAAAGGGGGGGGCGCGTCATGCATGAGAACGGAAGAAGCACGGAAGGGTTAACGGTGAGATGGCGCCATATACCTCCACTAAGGTCACTCTGAGGGCACTGACAAGTGAGGGCTCAATATCCACCAGCTGAACGGCACTAAAACTCTGAATGTCAAAAGTGGCACAAGGACAACACACAAAACACACACAAACACACACACACACACACAACACGGTTAGAACTGCAAGGCAAACAACAGGTCAATACGGTTAGTCAAAGGATATGCAACCCCCCAAGGCCTTTTCATAGAGCGTTTGCAGGAGAGGTCAGTTCAGATGTCTTCAAACTTGGCCGCTTTAAGACTTGTGGACTCCAACTCCCAGAATTCCCCCGGTCTCCAACATGGCCACTTTAAGACTCGTGGACTCCAACTCCCAGAATTCCCCCGGTTTCCAACATGGCCGCTTTAAGACTCGTGGACTCCAACTCCCAGAATTCCCCTGGTCTCCAAACATGGCCACTTTAAGACTCGTGGACTCCAACTCCCAGAATTCCCCTGGACTCCAACATGGCCACTTTAAGATTCGTGGACTCCAACTCCCAGAATTCCCCCTGGTCTCCAAACATGGCCGCTTTAAGACTCGTGGACTCCAACTCCCAGAATTCCCACAGTCTCCAACATGGCCGCTTTAAGACTCATGGACTCCAGCTCCCAGAATTCCCTTGGACTCCAACATGGCCACTTTAAGACTCGTGGACTCCAACTCCCAGAATTCCCCTGGTCTCCAAACATGGCTGGCTGGAGAATTCTGGGAGTTGAAGTCCGTAAGTCTTAAACTGGCCAAGTTTGAAGACTTCTGGGTCATATAAACCGGGGGGTGGGGGGTCTCCAATCTATTGCAGGCGGGTCCCAAGAGCGGGCGGGCCGGCTTGCACATGGCTTGGCTTGCACAAGTGGCGAGCCGGTGCGCATGCGAGCACAGCCCGACATGCCACACGCAGGGCCCATTTCTGAACAGGGCTTGGAGACCCCCGAGTTAAACCCTAGGCCCTTCTCTTCCGGAAGGAAAAGTCAACGGAGCTCGAAACTTTCCCCTGCTACACCAGACGGTTGTTAAGTGAGTTTTGCGCCCATGTTTATGATTAAGACGTAGGTTATTTCTTGCCACGGTTGTGAAGCGGGTGGGCATAGTTAGTAATACGGTCATTAAGTGAATCTGGCTTCCCCATCAACTTTGCATGTCAGGAGGTCGCACGAAGGGGATGGATCTCCTGACCCTGGGACAGAGCAAGGGTCGTAAGTATGAGTCAGTTGCCAAGGGGGGTGTGTGTGTCCAAATTTGGATCACATGACTACAATGGTCGTAAAGTGTGGGGGGGGAGGGGAAAAGGGTCATAAGTCGCTTTTTTTCAGCGCTGTCGTAACTTTGAATGGGCACCGAGTGGTTGTAAGTGGAGGACTACAGGCAGTCCTCGAGTTACGTCCAGAACATTTCTACGGCTAAGGGAGACGTTTGTTAAGCGAGGTTTGCTTCATCTTATGACCTTCCTTGCCACGCTTGTTAAATGAATCACTGCAGTTCTTAGTGACACCGTTGTTAAGTGAATCCGGTTCCCCCGTTGACTTCGCTAGTCAGAAGGTCGCAAAAGTGGATCACATGGCCCCCAAATACTGCGACCGTCATAAATATGAACCAGTTGCCAAGTGCCTGAATGTTTGATCAAGTGGCCGTTGGGAATGCTGCAACGGTCGTAAGTGTGAAACACCGTGCCGAGTCACTTTTTTCAGTGCCGTTGTAACTTTGAACGGCCACTAAATGAACCGTTGTAAGTCGAGGACTATCTGTATCTGAATTTCAAGGGCACATTTGGAGTTTGTACGGAGGGTCCTTGTATCGAAAGGCCCACCCGTTCCCCCATTTTCTCTTTGGGCGAAGGACAGTTTTGCAAAAGCTTTAAAACTTATTTTATTTATTTATTTATTGAATTTATTTGCCACCCATTTGGTCACAAAACAACTCTGGGCGGCTTCAAGCCTCATTTTTGCTTTAAATCAGTGCTTTCTGACTCTTAGAAATAAAACTAAATGAGGAAAAATAAAACAAAACCCAGAAAAATCACTATTTTTATTTTTTTTTAGCTATCTGGGGACACCCATTGAGCTGGAGATCCATGAGTTTGCAAATATTTCGAGACGTAAATCTTTTAAATATAAATTGGAGTTAATTCTTTGAAACGAAGCAGATAATCGCTTTTTTTTTTTTACGGCTAATTAGTTTTTCGTCCATCTTTGGTCGTAAATCGTGCTTAACATAAACGATTTCTGAAAGTTCTGCAGAGATTCTAGAATGCAGAACCAAGCAATAGGCTGGAAATATAATACACACACACACACACACACATGTTCCTTTAAAATAATCAAGAGGAATCATTTCTACGATCATCCTCTGAATAATCAGATTAATTCGACGGGCTAAAGAAAAGATCTCATCCCCGGTACCATCCTGTCTCCTTAGTTCTAGCTTTTCCTCAGCTTTTTAAAATGTGAATTCTTTTTGTGTGTGTCTTTTTAAGCTGCCCAGAATCGCTTTGTCAGTCGGAGGGGCAGCATAGAAACTTAACAAGTAAATAAATAAAAGGGCTACTTTGATAGGAAAGAATATTATCGGTTATAAAACTCAATGAAACAAGATCAGTTTCTTTCTTTTCCCATAGGGTGGCACAAAAATCAAATCAGGGAAAAAAGAGCTAAAATGATCCCCCTTTCAGATCAAAAGGCCCACTTAAAGACGGGGCTCTTAATTTAGATTTTTACAAACAGGTGGAGGGGTTAAAGGAGAAGTATAGTAACGCACGCCTTTTCTTTGTGGAGCATTTCTCAACTTTAGCAACTTTAAGAGGGGTGGGACTTCAATTCCCAGAATCCCTGAGCCAGCATGGGGAACTGTGGCCCCTTTATGACTCGTGGACTCCAACTCCCAGAATTCCTGAGCCAGTATGGGGAACTATGGCCCCTTTATGACTCGTGGACTTCAACTCCCAGAATTCCTGAGCCAGCATGGGGAACTGGGGCCCCTTTATGACTCGTGGACTTCAACTCCCAGAATTCCTGAGCCAGCATGGGGAACTATGGCCCCTTTATGACTCGTGGACTCCAACTCCCAGAATTCCTGAGCCAGCATGGGGAACTATAGCCCCTTTATGACTCGTGGACTTCAACTTCCAGAATTACTGAGCCAGCATGGGGAACTATGGCCCCTTTATGACTCGTGGACTTCAACTCCCAGAATTCCTGAGCCAGCATGGGGAACTATGGCCCCTTTATGACTTGTGGACTTCAACTCCCAGAATCCCTCAGCCAGCATGGGGAACTATGACCCTTTTATGATCCATGGACTTCAACTCCCAGAATCCCTGAGCCAGCATGGGGAACTATGGCCCTTTTATGACTCGTGGACTTCCAACTCCCAGAATCCCTGAGCCAGCATGGGGAACTGGGGCCCCTTTATGACTTGTGGACTTCAACTCCCAGAATTCCTGAGCCAGCATGGGGAACTATGGCCCCTTTATGACTTGTGGACTTCAACTCCCAGAATCCCTCAGCCAGCATGGGGAATTAAATTAGAGGAACCGAAAAGCACCAGGTGAGTTTCCGGTTTTATATATATATTTTTCCCTGCTGGGGATTCATGCAAAAGTCTGCCTCCCTCCGTTGTGTGTGCTTTTTTTTTGGTCTTGTTCTCCTTGCAGAATGGAAGGGGCCCTCGAAAAGCGTGTACACACATACGCAACACACACAAAAGGAAGCCAAAGCGGTTGGGTTCAAAGTGTGCTTACGGTGTCGCTGTCGCACGGCTGAAACTGGAAGGACTGCGGCTTGTGAAAGACGGGGTTTTCTTGCAAGAAGAGCTGAAAATTGTAATCTCGCACTACCTGAAAAAGAGGGAAAGCAACCGTGTTCAGAGCTGGGTCAGAAGCCGTAAAGGACCAATACAGGTAAGTCCTCGACTTACGATGGTTCATTTAGGGACCGTTCAAAGTTACGACGGCGCCGGAAAATGCGACTTACGACCATTTTTCACACTTACGGCCGTTGCAGCACGTGATCAAAATTCAAACTTTGGGCAGCTGACTCGTATTTATGACGGTTGCAGAGTCCCGGGGTCACATGATCCCCTTTTGCGTCCTTCTGACAAGCAAAATCGATGGGGAAACCAGATTCGCTTAACAGCCGTGTTACAAACTTAGCAACTGCCGTGATTCCGTTAACAACTGCGGCAGGAGAGGTCGTAAAATGGGGGCAAAATTCACTTGTCTCGCTTAGCAATGGAAATTTTGGGCTCCACTGTGGTCGTAAATCAGAGTGGTGCGGTGGCCTAGAGGAGGAGCTCTCGCCTCACAATCAGGAGGCTGTGAGTTCGATCCTTGGTAGAGGCAGATATTTTTCTCTCTGGGCACGATGAGAATTTATCTGCCGAACAAAACTCCGCCCTAGCAACAGGAAAGGCATCCGGCCAGTAAACACTCAGCTCCATTCCGTTGCCCAGACTCCACCCCGCAAGGGATTATGGGGTCATTAAAAGGAGATGATTGTGGTCATAAATCGAGAAACTTCCTGTACAGGGAGTCCTTGACTTGCGATCACCATTGGGACTGCAGCTCCCGTCGCTAAACAGGGTGGTTGTTAAGCGAAACATTTCCAATTTTATGATCATTTTCGCAGACGGCGTTAAGAGAGTCACATAGCCGTTAAATGAACCTGCCTTCCCCCACTGACTTTGCAGATCACAAATGGAGATCTCGTGATCCCCAGGATTAGGTTAACCGTAACCCTAACCATCATAAATACATGCCAAGTGTCTGAATTTTGATCATGTGACTGTGGGAACGCTGCCACGGTCGTAAATGCGAGGAACGATAGTACGCCACCTTTTTTCCAGCACCGCTGCAAATTCGAATGGTTGCTAATGGTCGTGACTTGAGAACTTACCTGCTGTGCTGAAATTATTAAAACAACACATTCCTACAATTGAACTGCATATAACAATGGACAGATCCGTTGTTCTTAAATAAAAAGCCAATCCAGAAAACATTCCTATTTATTTACTGTATTTTTATTCTAAAAATTCCTAGCCAGCCAACTGCTCAATTGCAGGAAATAATTATGGCACCTTTTTTAAAAATACGTGTACATGTTTGTTTTTTTTAATGCCGGTATCGGGTTTTTAATCTCTCTAAAAACAGACTATAGACTCTGCTATGGAACTCAGACTTGTCACAACGGTAATGAAAAGAACATTCAGCCTCAGGTTAAAGTGAAATAACAGGAAAATAAAAGTCACACGTAAATTAAGGCAGGTTTAACCACAAAGGCTTATCCAAATACCTGAAAAGAGGCAGGAAGGGGGATTAACCCTCAAAACTGTCAACCTCAAAAGTAAATCGTTTTAAGGTGAAGAAAATGGGTTGTTTAACATTTGGGGAATCCAGTTGCGGTTCTAATCTACACGCTCTTCTTCCAAAGAGCTCCTTTTTCCAAATTAATTTGAATTTCCAAAATTGTGTCTAATCCAATTCTATCCTTTTTTGTTTAATAACGAACCGATTGAAAGTAGTTCACAGATAGCGTTCCAAGTGCCATAGCATCCAATTCAAAACATGAAAACAATACAACAAGTAATAATATTTATGGGATAACAACATTCAAGTGATCTTTTATAATAGCTTAAGATGGTCTGTTTGGTTTTCATTCTACACACAAGATTGGAATTGACAGAACACACCCATCCTTGTTGATTTGGGTCCGTCACTCTGTGGAGCAGCTATACAGAAAGCCCTCGACTTATGACCACAATTCAGCCCAAAATTTCTCTTGCTAAGCGAGGCAGTTGATAACTGAGCTTCATCCCATTTTACGACCTTTCTTGCCACCGTTGTTAAGTGAATCGGTGCGACTGATAAATGAGTAACCCGGTGGTTAAGTGAACCTGACTTTGCTTGGCGGAAGGTCGCAAAAGGGGATCACGTGACCCCGGGACACTGCGACCGTCATAAATATGAACCCAGTTTGCCAAGCGACTGAATTTTGATCACAGTGATTGTGGGGAGGTTGCAACAGTGAAAAAGTAAATGTAAGAAATATGATCAGAAATATACTGCTCAAAAAAAAATAAAGGGAACACCTACACAACACAACGTGCTGTATTTAAAAAGAATTATTTCATTCCTTCAGATCTAGGATGTCTTACAGTATGCAGTAAAGGGAACACAAAAATACTGTAAGACATTCTAGATCTGAAGGAATGAAGTATTGTTATTAAATACAGCACATTGTGTTGTATAGGTGTTCCCTTTATTTTTTTGAGCAGTTTATTTGTATTAAAATGTATGACATGCAGAATATGGTGACTAACATAAAAATAACATTGAAATACTGAATAACTAAATAATGAAGGATTATAAATTGAACAAGCAAATAATGGAAGGACTTCAATTTAGCATACCGTATTTTTCGGAGTATAAGACGCATCTTTTTCCCCCCAAAAAGAGGGTGAAAATCTGGGTGCGTCTTATACTCCGAATGTAGCCCTGCCCAGCTTCTCAAACGGAGGTTTCAGAGGCTGAAAGAAGCTTCAGAAAAAAAGCCCCCAAATGGAGCTTCAGAAAAAAAGCCCCCAAACAGAGCTTCAGAAAAAAGGCCCCCAAACAGAGCTTCAGAAAAAAAGCCCCCAAATGGATCTTCAGAAAAAAGGCCCCCAAACAGAGCTTCAGAGAAGAAGCCCCCAAACAGAGCTTCAGAAAAAAGGCCTCCAAACGGAGCTTCAGAAAAAAAGCCCCCAAACGGAGCTTCAGAAAAAAAGCTCCCAAACAGAGCTTCAGAAAAAAAGTCCCCAAACGGAGCTTCAGAAAAGAAGCCCCCAAACGGAGCGTCAGAAAAGAAGCCCCCAAACGGAGCTTCAAAAAAAAGGCCCCCAAACGGAGCTTCAGAAAAAAGGCCCCCAAACGGAGCTTCAGAAAAAAAGCCCCCAAACAGAGCTTCAGAAAAAAGGCCCCCAAACGGAGCTTCAGAAAAAAGGCCTCCAAACGGAGCTTCAGAAAAAAAAGCCCCCAAACGGAGCTTCAGAAAAAAAGCTCCCAAACAGAGCTTCAGAAAAAAAGCCCCCAAACAGAGCTTCAGAAAAAAGGCCTCCAAACGGAGCTTCAGAAAAAAGGCCTCCAAACGGAGCTTCAGGAAAAAAAGCTCCCAAACAGAGCTTCAGAAAAAAGGCCTCCAAACAGAGCTTCATAAAAGAAGCCCCCAAACAGAGCTTCATAAAAGAAGCCCCCAAACAGAGCTTCATAAAAGAAGCCCCCAAACAGAGCTTCAGAAAAAAGGCCTCCAAACAGAGCTTCAGAAAAGAAGGCCCCAAACAGAGCTTTAGAGGCTTTTTTCTGAAGTTCTGTTTTGGAGGCTTTCAGAGGCAGAAAAAAAGCAAAAAAAAAAAGCAAGGCACAGAGCTCACAACCAAGGAACCTGTTGCTAAAATTCACCTCTGGGAACAGCTGATTGGGGGTATTCCAGGAGACCAATCTACCTGCCAATCAGCTTTTCTCTTATTTTCCTCCCCAAAAAGTAACGTGCGTCTTATACTTCAAAAAATCCGGTAAATGTTTATATTATTATTAGAATTATATAAGCTTGTTTAAAAGTAATAAATACGATTAATAATATTCTGTTTGTATTAAAAGGTATGACACTTAGAATGGGGCGATTGGTATAGAAATGACACATTGAAATAATGAACGATTAAATAGTGAAAGATTATAATCTAATAAAAATATGTGTATTATTACAAGGATTATATAAGCTTGTTAAATGAAATAAATATGATTAATACTGTTTTATTTGTATTAAAATTGCATGACACTCAGGTGCAATGCTGTTCACACATTGATGAGTTTGTAAAAAATAAAAAAACTTTAAAAAAAAATAAGTATGAAAAACGGTCATGAATTACTTTTTTCAAACTTGTTGTAACTTCGAACGGTCACTAAATGAACTGTCGTTATGTCGAGGACTAACTGTATAGCAAGTAGGTGATATCAGTATCTTACAGGAACATTTGGGAGATTTAATTGTTATCCCCAACATGGAATAAGTTCAAGTTTTACCTGGTGGGTCCCAATTAGTGACATGCTAGCTACGTTCTGGAGCATAAAAGGAAGCAACAAGAAAAGATTGTGAAGAACAGTTTTCCACGGTCACAAAAACAAACGGCAGAGATAACGGTTATAAGTCGCCGCTAGAGGCAGTCCTCAACTTACGACCACAACTGACCCCGAAATTTCCACTGCTAAGCAAGGCAGAGTGACTTCTCCCCCATTTAATTTTTTTTTGCCGTAGTTGTTGAGCAAATTGCTCTGGCCATTAAGCGAATCGGGCGGTCGTTAAGCACATCAGGTGGTCATTAAGCAAATCAGGCTTTCCCCCACTGACTTTGCTTGTCTGAAGCCACAGCTGGGAAAATTGCACATGGCGATTCACAGGACCCCTAGGATACTGCAACTGTCGTAAGTACATGCCAGTTGCCAAGTGCCTGAATTTTGATCACCTGACCATCGGGAATGCTTCGACGGTCGTAAGTGTGAGGACTGGTTTTGTTGTGTCTGCGGGGCCCGAGCCAGGCCTCCTGGCTGAGAGTGACTGAGAGAGTGAGGGGGAAGAGCCGACAGGGCTTCCCTCTGCAGAACCTTCCTCTCTGGCTCCGCTCCAGGTCCCAGAGGCAGGCCAGGTGGAGGAGGAGGAGCTGACACAGCCTCTTTCCCCCGACCCGTTCTCCTCCTCCCTGGCAACGCCCCAAGAGCCAGCTGAGGAGGATCAATCTTGGCTAGATGCAAGGCAGCGACGCCGAGCGAAGCGTGCGCAGCAAAAGGAAGGAAGGGGCCGGCCCAGGGAGTGCTGAGTCACGGAGCCACACCCCACAGGGTATAAAAGTGGGTGGAGCTGCCTTTGGGCTCCGTGACGGACAAAGACTGACTTCTGGGAGCTTCGACTGTGTTATTTTCGTGATTCAGACTTTGACTTCTGTTTATTCCTGAACTGCAAATTACGGTCTGAGGAGAACTTGGCAGGCAATCGCAGGTTCATTGCCAGGACTGTTATCTGTTGTCGGAGTAAATTTCTGGCAAGGAAAGTCAGCTCGCGTGTCTTTCTGGGTTGTGGTCAGGAGGGGACATAACAGGTTGTGCTTGGCCTTTTTCAGTGTAACTTCAAAGGGTCGCTGAACCCTGATCACATGACCGGGGGTGGTGGTGCTGTGGCGGTCACTAGTCCCTTATTTTAGCACTGTCGTAACTTTGAACAGTCACTCAATGAATGGCCGTATGTTGAGGACTGCCCGAAGAAGCTCCCTTCCCAACTTCATCACATCCAGGTGTTTATGCCAACACCGAACCGACAAAGTGGCATTTGTCTGCTTCCCCGAACTTCACACCTGCTTTTTCCCATTTCTGAATGGCCTTCAAGATCAGACAAAAAATAAAATAAAATTAAAGATTTTTGAATTTGCAAAACTTACCCGGCTTGAAGTTTCCAAAAGAAATTGGAATGTGCTTTGTACAGATTGGCATATTTCTAATTCAGTCCTGCTGAATACCATTAAATAATCCTTAAGGTGGTCGTATACATTGCCATCAAGAGCCTGCGTGCAAAGAAAAGGGAATAAAAAGCAGAAATTTATTCGTAAATTTATTCGAAAGCCATCAAGATGAGTCAACCGACAGTGATTCCGATTACCGATAGTCCTCAACTTATGACCACAATTGAGCCTAAAATGCCTGTTGCTGAGTGAGTTAGTTGCTAAGTGAATTTTGCCCCGTTTTTACAACCTCTTTTGCCACCGTTGTTAAGTGAATCACTGCAGTTGTTAACACGGTTGTTAAGTGAATCGGGCTTCCCCATTGACTCTGCTTGCAAAGGGGATCACATGACCCTGGGATACTGCGACCGTCATAAATATGAGTCAGTTGCCAAGCATCTGAAGTTTGATCAGATGACCGGGGGAACGCTGCAACGGTCATAAGGGTGAAAAACGGCCACGAATCCCCTTTTTTTCAGTGCTGTTGTAACTTTGAACGGGTCACTAAATGAACTGTTGCAAGTGGAAGGACTACCTGTATTTGGAGTGACTCATAAATCCACTCCGCTGAACCAAAATGCTTAGCACGTTTCAAAGGGGGGAAAAAATTCAAAATGCTTATTTCAAGAGACAATGGGACTTTCTGGCTTTTCTTTGAAGACGTTTTGCTTCTCGTCCCAGAAGCTTCTTCAGCTCTGAGTGGATGGTGGGGAGGGGAAGGATTGATGCTCCTTGCAGACAGAGCTGGTCATTTGCATCCTTTGAGAGGGTCCTTGAGGCCACTTGGAGGTTTACCTGTGTCCTCAGGGTCTCACCTGAGTGGTGCAAATGGGTGTGGAGCCAACAGTGAAGAAAATATCCTGCAGCCAAGAAGGCTCCATGCCCATTTGTACCACTCAGAGGACCCACAGATAAATCTCCAAGGGGCCTCAACGACTTTCTCAAAAGATGTAAATGACCAGCCATCTGCAAGGAGCATCAATCCTTCCCTTCCTCACCATCCAGTCGGAGCTGAAGAAGCTTCTGGGAGGAGAAGCGAAAGAAAAAAACCAGAAAGTCCAGTTGCCTCTGGAAAAAGCATATGACCTGGATGGTGGAGAATCTCTACAGACCTTTTAGCTATCCAATTTGGGATGAAGCACTTTTGAATGGTGTGGGAGTAGGGGTGGATTTCCAGAGGGGAAAAAAATTGCAGACTACAGGGACCATTTGCACCATTCAGGTGAGACCCTGAGGATACAGGTAAACCTCCAGGTGGCCTCAAGGACCCTCTCAAAGGATCCAAATGAGACCAGCTGTCTGCAAGGAGTAGAAATCTTTAAACCTTTAAAGCGCTCCATGGCTTAGGGCCTGGGTACTTACGGGACCGCCTGCTGTTACCACATGCCTCCCACCGACCCGTACGCTCTCACAGAGAGGGACTTCTCAGGGTGCCATCCGCCAAGCAGTGTCGGCTGGCGGCCCCCAGGGGAAGGGCCTTCTCTGTGGGGGCTCCCACACTCTGGAACGAACTTCCCCTGGGTTTACGCCGAATACCTGACCTTCGGACATTCCGTCGCGAACTGAAGACATATCTTTTTATTCGCGCGGGGCTGGCTTAAATTGAATTTTATTAAATTTTAATTTCTTATTAACTAATTTTAAATGGGGTTTTTAGTTCATTGTATACTTTTCAGGCCAATTTTTAAAATAAGTTTTTTAATTGCATTTTAAATTGTATATTGTACTATCTGTTTTATTTTGCCTGTACACCGCCCTGAGTCCTTCGGGAGAAGGGCGGTATAAAAATCAAATAAATAAATAAATAAAATAAAATTCCCCACCATCCAGTCAGAGCTGAAGAAGCTTCTTGGATGAGAAGCGAAATGTCTTCAAAGAAAAACCAGAAAGTCCTGGTGCTTCTTGAAAAAAAAAGGCTCCTTTGGGACAAACATGACCTGGATGACGGAGAACCTCCGCAGACATTCAAAATGCTTTGGCATCTGGAAAAAGTGTATCTTGTAATACATAAACTGGAGGTGTCGACTTTGTATATAATATACAAATGGATGAAGACTATTGCTTGACATAGTGTAAGCCGCCCTGAGTCTTCGGAGAAGGGCGGGATATAAATGCAAATTAAAAAAAACACAATAAAATGAGACGTTTTAATTACAAAACGTACATTCCGAATAGTTCAAAAAATAAATAAATAAAAGGGACGGGTTTTTTCAAGAAGCCTGCAATTTCTAACAGGCAATCTGACTTTATAGGTAGGTGCTCTTCTTAAGGGCAGTAAGGATATTTAGCAATATTTAATTTTGGGCAACGGAGGTTGGCTAATTGCAGCCATTATTTCTTGGGGCACCAGGGTTTTGAACCTGTGCATCGAAGATTATGTTTAGGAGCGGTGCGGTGCCCTAGAGGTGGCGCTCTCACCTCACAATCAGGAGGCTGCGAGTTCGATCCTAGGTAGAGGCAGATATTTCTCTATCTCTGGGCACAATGAGAATGTATCTGTGGAACAAAACTCTGGACTGGCAACAGGAAGGGCATCCGGCCAGGAAACACTTGGCTCCATTCAGTTGCCCAGACTCCACCCCGTTGCAAGGGATTATGGGGTCGTTAAACGATGATGATGATGATGATCAAAGATTCTTCCGGGTGCAATTCAAGGTGTTGGTTACCACCTTTAAAGCGCTCCATGGCACAGGACCGGGTTATTTACGGGACCGCCTGCTGCCACCTATAGCCTCCCATCGGCCTGTGCGCTCCCATAGGGAGGGTCTCCTCAGGGTGCCGTCAGTCAAACAATGCTGACTGGTGACCCCCAGGGGGACAGTCTTCTCTGTGGGGGCTCCTGCCCTTTGGAATGAGCTGCCTCCGGGGTTGCGTCAACCTCCAAACTTTTAAACGCGAACTCAAGACCTTTCTTATTCCATCGCGCGGGGCTAGCCTAACGAAATTTTAATGGGAGCTTTTATGATGGTTTTTTACCTTACTTTTAATTTTTTGGCCAAATTTTAGAATTAGTTTTTAAATATGTTTTTAACTTTTGTTTATTGCTATGTTGTTTTTATTTTGGCTGTGAACTGCCCTGAGTCCTTCGGGAGAAGGGCGGTATAAAATCAAATAAATAAATAAATAAAATAAAATTCCCCACCATCCAGTCAGAGCTGAAGAAGCTTCTTGGATGAGAAGCGAAATGTCTTCAAAGAAAAACCAGAAAGTCCTGGTGCTTCTTGAAAAAAAAAGGCTCCTTTGGGACAAACATGACCTGGATGACGGAGAACCTCCGCAGACATTCAAAATGCTTTGGCATCTGGAAAAAGTGTATCTTGTAATACATAAACTGGAGGTGTCGACTTTGTATATAATATACAAATGGATGAAGACTATTGCTTGACATAGTGTAAGCCGCCCTGGGTCCTTGGAGAAGGCGGATATAAATGCAAATTAAAAAAAACACAATAAAATGAGACGTTTTAATTACAAAACGTGCATTCCGAATAGTTCAAAAAATAAATAAATAAAAGGGACGGGTTTTTTCAAGAAGCCTGCAATTTCTAACAGGCAATCTGACTTTATAGGTAGGTGCTCTTCTTAAGGGCAGTAAGGATATTTAGCAATATTTAATTTTGGGCAACGGAGGTTGGCTAATTGCAGCCATTATTTCTTGGGGCGCCACGGTTTTGAACCTGTGCATCGAAGATTATATTTAGGAGCGGTGCGGTGCCCTAGAGGTGGCGCTCTCGCCTCACAATCAGGAGGCTGCGCGTTCGATCCTAGGTAGAGGCAGATATTTCTCTATCTCTGGGCACAATGAGAATGTATCTGTGGAACAAAACTCTGGACTGGCAACAGGAAGGGCATCCGGCCAGGAAACACTCGGCTCCATTCAGTTGCCCAGACTCCACCCCGTTGCAAGGGATTATGGGGTCGTTAAACGATGATGATGATGATGATCAAAGATTCTTCCGGGTGCAATTCAAGGTGTTGGTTACCACCTTTAAAGCGCTCCATGGCACAGGACCGGGTTATTTACGGGACCGCCTGCTGCCACCTATAGCCTCCCATCGGCCTGTGCGCTCCCATAGGGAGAGTCTCCTCAGGGTGCCGTCAGTCAAACAATGCTGACTGGTGACCCCCAGGGGGACAGTCTTCTCTGTGGGGGCTCCTGCCCTTTGGAATGAGCTGCCTCCGGGGTTGCGTCAACCTCCAAACTTTTAAACGCGAACTCAAGACCTTTCTTATTCCATCGCGCGGGGCTAGCCTAACGAAATTTTAATGGGAGCTTTTATGATGGTTTTTTACCTTACTTTTAATTTTTGCCCATATAGGAACCTTATAATTTAGTTTATAAGAGTATTTTTCCAAACACATGAAGGGCATTTCTTAGCACATGATTTTTAAAGGCCTTATCCACTTTTTGTCATAAATTAAATATGCATGCCATCCATATAGCAAATCATAACCTTCTATATTCAAAATTCTGTCCTCTGTTAAATTAAACCAATCACTTATTGCAGAGAGCAGCTGCTTCATAATATAATTTAAAATTAGGCATTTTAAACCTCCCTTTCCGAGAATCTTGAATTATTTTCATTTTAACCCTAGCTTTTTACCTTCCCATATAAATTTGTTAATTCCTTCTGCCATTCCTCAAGATTCTTATCTTTCTTAATTATTGGTATCATCTGAAAGAGGAATAAAAATCTAGGTAAAACATTCATTTTAATAGCAGCAATTCTCCCAGCAAAGATAATTGCAATTTTTCCAAACAATCAACTCCTTCTGAACTTTTGCCATAAAACCTCATAGTTATTCTTATACAATTTCACATTTGATGACGTAATATAAACCCTAAGTACTTAACCTTCTTTACAATTTCAAATCCTGTTACTTCCTCTAGTTTTTCTTTCTGTTGTCTGGCCATATTTTTATTATCACTTTTGTCTTTTTCTGATTTACCTTAAACCCTGAGACATTCCCATATTGATCAATTATTTCCAACAAAGATTTACTAGAATTTATAGGGTTTGTTAAAGTAATCACCAAATCATCTGCAAAAGCTCTTAACTTATATTCACATTGTCTAACTCTAATTCCCTCTATCTCCTTTACTTCTCGTATTTTATCCAATAATGGTTCTAGAGTTAAAATAAACAATAATGGTGATAAAGGACATCCCTGTCTTGTTCCTTTCGCAATCTTAAAAGGTTCTGTTAAGCTACCATTGATTATAATCTGTGCTGTTTGCTCTCCATAAATTGCCCTAATTATTCTTAAAAAACCATCTCCAAATTGCATCTTTTCTATTAATTTAAATAAAAAATCCCAATGCAATCGATCAAAAGCTTTCTCTGCATCGAGAAAAATAAATGCTGCTGGAATAAAATTTTTCTTTTCTAAGTACTCCAGTAAATTAACAATCTGCCTAACATTATTCCTCATCTGTCTCCCTTTTATAAATCCAGATTGATCATTATGAATTCTTCGCTGCAGAATCAACATTAATCTATTAGCTATTATTTTAACAAAATCTTATAATCATTATTTAAAAGTGAGATTGGCCTATAATTCCCAGGTTTAGAACAATCCTGTTCCTCTTTTGGTATCAATGAAATAAAGAGGTTCTCCATGAGAATTCCCCTCCTAGTTGTATCTGATTAAATAATTCCTTAAGTGGACCTAACATCTCATCCTGTAAATTCCTATAATAACTAACTGTGAGCCCATCTGTACCAGGAGTTTTCCCATTTTAATTGTTTAATTACCAAAATAATTTCTTCCGAGGTTATAGGCCGATTCAATTCATCCGCTTGTTCTAAAGTTAAATTTTTAACCTTATATTCCTTCAAATAATTATCAATATCCCTATTCAATATATTATCTTTAAGATATAAATTTGTATAATATTCTAAAAAGCTTTTTAATTTTATCCTGTTGATATCTCTCTTTACCTTTGTATTCTATTTTTCTATAGTACGTTGTTTTGTCTTTTCCTTAAAGTATATGCTAACCACCTACCAGGTCTATTTGCGTTACAAAAGTATTATGTTTGGCATATTGTATATTTGTTGCCACCTGATCAGCCATTATCATATTAAATTGATTCTGTAGTAACTTTATTGCATCTTTAAGTTTTTGATCATGTGGATTATGTATTAATAATTGTTGTTTCTTATAAATTTCCTCTTCTAAATACCTACGCTGTCTTTGTTGCTTATTTCTCTGTCTATTATTAAGATATATTAATACACCTCTCATAAAAGCTTTACTGCAGTCCCAAACCATTTCTATCGATGTTTCATTATTCAAATTATAATCAAAAAATTCTTTCATCTGCTTTTTACATTGATTTACATTATCCTGATATCTAAACAAATTTTCATTTAATCTCCAAGTTCTTCTACCCTCTTTTCCATATTGCAATTCCATCCAAACAGGACTATGATCAGACAAACATCTTGGAAATATCTTAGTTTTCTTCACCCTAAAAAGCAAATCATTAGAAATTAAAATAAAATCAATACGTGAGAAGGATTGATGCCTATCAGAGAAAAAGTATAGTCTCTTTCCTCCAAATTCGCAGTCTCCATACATCTCTTAACTCAAAATCTACTATCATATCAAACAAGGATTTAGGCAGCTTTGCATGTGCAGGTATCTTCTTGGAAGAAATTCTCTTGTCCTTTCGTGTATCTATTACTCCATTCCAATCTCCCAATATAATACACGATTTATAATCCCATAGATCAACTTATCATATAACATTCTATAAAATTTTTCTTGTTGCTGATTGGGTGCATATATACCAAGCAAGAGAGTCCTTTTGTTTCTATTGTAAGTTCAATAGCAATATATCTTCCGTGAATATCTGCCTCTATTAACTTGGCTGGTATATCTTTTCTCAAATAAACCACTATGCCATGTTTTTCTCCAAAGCTGAAGCAACAAAATGTTTACCTAACTTTGAGTTTATTAGGTACTTTTGATCTGATAATTTAATATGCGTTTCTTGTAAGCAAATAACATCATTTTAAATTGTTTCAAATAATGAAATATTTTTCTTCTCTTCTGAGCTGAGTTCAAACCATTGACATTCCAAGTCAAGATTTTATTTGCCATTACTGGGCTGCTGAAGCCTTTGAGCAATCAACTGAAGATCGTCCTCCGTATCTTGACCGTGCTCCTCCACCGCTTCTGTAGCAGAATCCTGAACTTTACTTTGAGTTTATTGCTCCTTTTCTTTACGCAAGGGCTCCCTCGTCAGTCTTTGTTCTTGTGGTTGTTCCTCAGATAGTAACATCACTGGAATCACCTCAGCTTCCACACCCATTTGAGTCTCTTGGATTCTTTTTTCTATTATTTCTATTTCAAATTTCAGCACTGTAGAAAGAAAATCTTTGGCCTTAAGCACTGTGTCAATCGATATCTCCTTCCTTGATAATACACTGTCAACCAACTGGAACCTCCCATCTAAATTGAATCTGGTATTTCTTAAGTTCTTGTGAAAAATGTAAAGTCCTTTCTATCCCTTAACATCTTGGGAGGAATCTCTTTCAAAACCTTCAACTCCTGTTCCCCTATTTTCAAGTTTTTCTGAAAAGCAACTTGCAAAATTTGATTCCTCACTGTTCTTTTCAAAAAATAAACCACAATGTCTCTAGGAAGTTTCTTTTGCCTAGCAATCCAAGAATTAACTCTATAAATTTTGTCAATTTGATAAGCAACCTCTTGTGGATCAAGTTCAATAAATTCAGCCAGAGCTTCTGATAAAATTTTTAAATCTTCCCTTTCTCCTCATTCAAACCCCTAATTCTCAGAGCTCCTTCCATCATTCTATACTGCATCACCACCACTTGATCTTCATTTTATCCAATTTGATTTGCATTCCCCATTCTATTTTCTATTTGTTGATTTGACTGAACAATTTCTTGCACCTCCTCCTCCACCACCTCCAGTCTTTTTGCCAAACCTTGAAAAGCCATCAAGATATCTTCTCTTATTTTTTTATTATTCTCTTTTATTTCTTCTCTTATTTTCTCATTATTATCCATAATCTCCTTAAACCTTTCCTCAGACACTTTCCCTTGCTCTTTAATCAGATCTTCTAAAGCTGGTTCAGAACCCCTTCTGCCCCCAGTCTTAGGTGGTTTAGTAGCCATTTCAGTTTTAAAATTCACAAAATATAAGTCTAGAAACTTCTCTTTTCCCCTTTAAGTATAGGAGAGCTCAGTTCACTTCATTAAAATCCACACATAACATTTCTTATCTTCTTAGTTGGACAGACTGTTTAAAATTCCATTCGTCACTTCACTCCCGTTCAGGCGCCATCTTTAAGAGTCAATTAGAACAAAGGAAAAAAAAAATTTCTCTTTTTTAGAAGGTAGAAGTCAGGAAGTCAAAAATACTTGCAATCCAATAATTGTCCGCTGGCACTCATTCCGTCTGCTTAAAGAGATCCATAAAGATAAGACAATTAGCAGAGATGGACACTTTCTTCTTTTCCTGCTTTTGCAGGCACGCACTGAAGTCGGAGGGCAGGAATATTTATGGGACCCGTCGACCCTTCGAGGCTCTGCTTAATTAAAACAAAGCCTCTGGGGAGGTCTACCAACATTTCCTGCTGCTCTTATCTTTCCTCTTTCATCCAGAGAAAAAGATTAAAGCCGGCTTTTCCTGGCTTTTACGATGTTCAGTGCGGAGCCCCTTTAATTAGGGCTCAGCGAAGAGGTGGAGCCACCCGGAAGTCCTTTCTGGCTTTTCTTTGAAGACGTTTCGCTTCTCATCCCAGAAGCTTCTTCAGCTCTGACTGGATGGTGGGGAGGGGAAGGATTGATGCTCCTTGCAGATGGCTGGTCATTTGCATCCTTTGAGAGGGTCCTTGAGGCCACTTGGGGGTTTATCTGTGTCCTCAGGGTCTCACCTGAGTGGTGCAAATGGGTGTGGAGCCAACAGTGAAGAAAATATCCTGCAGCCAAGAAGGCTCCATGCCCATTTGCACCACTCAGGGGACCCACAGATAAACCTCCAAGATGCAAATGACCAGCCGTCTGCAAGGAGCATCAATCCTTCCCTTCCTCACCATCCAGTCAGAGCTGAAGAAGCTTCTGGGAGGAGAAGCGAAAGGTCTTCAAAAGAAAAAAACCAGAAAGTCCAGTTGCCTCTTGAAAAAGCATATGACCTGGATGGTGGAGAATCTCTACAGACCTTTTAGCTATCCAATTTGGGATGAAGCACTTTTGAATGGTGTGGGAGTAGGAATGGATTTCCAGAGGGGGAAAAAATTGCAGACTACAGGAACCATTTGCACCACTCAGGTGAGACCCTGAGGATACAGGTAAACCTCCAGGTGGCCTCAAGGACCCTCTCAAAGGATGCAAATGAGACCAGCTGTCTGCAAGGAGTAGAAATCCTTCCATTCCCCACCATCCAGTCAGAGCTGAAGAAGCTTCTTGGACGAGAAGCGAAACGTCTTCAAAGAAAAACCAGAAAGTCCAGTTGCCTCTTGAAAAAAAAAGGCTCCTTTGGGATAACCTGGACCTGGATGACAGAGAACCTCCGCAGACATTCAAAATGTCATTGGCCCCGATGGAGAGGGTTCGCAACTTAGGCGTCCTCCTGGATGAACGGCTGTCTCTAGAAGATCATTTGACGGCCGTCTCCAGGAGAGCGTTCTACCAGGTTCGCCTGGTACGCCAGTTGCGCCTTTCTGGAGAGAAGAGAGAAGGTGAGAACAACGCAGACTGAGCCAGCTACGAGGGAAGAGAGTGACCCTCTCCCCTTCACAAGGCACACCTGGGGACTGAGATGGAAGGAGGTGCCGGTGGGAGGGGCATTTGTCGGGAACAAGCGCTGAATCTGTGGAGCCTCGTGCGCACTTGCCCGAAGATTAGCAATCGCACTTAGACTTATATACCGCTTCAGCCCCTCTCTAAGCGGTTTACAGAGTCAGCCTATCGCCCCCAACAATCTGGGGTCCTCATTTTACCCACCTTGGAAGGACGGAAGGCTGAGTCAACCTTGCGCCTGGTGAGATTCGATCTGCCAAACTGCTGGCAGTCGGTGATCGGCAGAAGTCGCCCGCAGCACTCTAACCGCTGCGCCACCGCGGCGGAGATTGCTGTGCTCTGTCTTGTGGGGCTTGTCAGTTTGCCCGCGTCGCTCAACTACTTGCTCTGGTTGCCGTGTGTGGCTAACCTGGCTTACTGGACTACTTGCAGCCAGAGGCTGCTGAAGGCGTGCGTGAGAGCTTTGCTCCAGGACTTGTAGTGAATGTGGGGATGTTTGGGGGACACAGTTGGAACAATAAGGGGGAGTTAGACCTGGTTCTCTGGTTGTGTTGCTTTTGTGCCACGCCCCGGGTCATCACAGAGTCATAGTTCCTTAAGTTAGGAGCACGGTTGTTAAATGAATTGGGCTTCCTCCTTGACTTTGCTTGTCAGAAGGATTAACAGAGTTGGAAGGGACCCCATAGCTCATCTAGTCCAACCCCCCGCTCAAGCAGGAGACCCTATAACATTTCTGACAAATGGCAGTTCAATCTTTTCTTGAAAGCCTCCAGGGATGAAGCTCCCACAACTTCCGAAGGCAACTTCTGTTCCATTGATTGATTGTTCTCACTGTCAGGAAATTCCTCCTCATTTCTAGGTTGAATATCTCCTTGGTCAGTTTCCATCCATAATTCCTTGTCTGGCCTTCGGGTGCCTTGGAGAATAGCTTGACCCCCTTCCTCCTCTCTGTGGCAGCCCCTCAAATATTGGAAGATGCTCTCCTGTCTCCCCTGGTCCTTCTCTTCACTTGACCAGCCATGCCCAGTTCCTGCAACTGTTCATCGTATATTTTAACCTCCAGTTCCCTCATCATCCTGGTTACTCTTCTCGGCACTCTTTCTAGAGTCTCAACATCTTTTTTATACTGTGGTGACTAAAACTGGATGCAGGACTCTAGGTGTGGTCTTACTAGAGCTTTACAGAATGGTATTAGAATCTCCCCTGATCTTGATTGAATCCCTCTGTTAATGCAATTTAGGATTGCATTGGCTTTTTTAGATGCCGCTGCTCACTGATGGCTCATATTTAGTTGGTGTCCACTAGGAGTCCAAGATCCCTCTTGCAGTCACTGCTATTAAGCCTGGCTTCCTCCAGTTTATTTGTCTACTTTTGGTTTTTCTTACCTAAGTGTAAGACTTAACTTTTCTCTACACTGAACTCCATTTTGTTAGATAGGGCCCAGGGTTCAAGTCTGTTGAGATCCATCTGGATATTGAGCCTATCTTCTAGGGTGTTGGCTATTCCTGCCAGCTTAGTATCGTCTGCAAATTTGATGAATTCTCCTTCTATTCCCTCATCTAAGTCGTTTATGATGCAAAAGGGGATCACGTGACCCTGGGAGATTGCAACTGTCATAAATACGAGTCAGTCGGCAAGCGAGTTAGATCACGTGACCCTGGGGATGTTGCAATGGTCCTGGGCATAAGTCGCTTTTTTATGTGCCCCCGTAACTTTCAACAATCACCGAACGAACTGTCATAAGTGGAGGATACCGGCATTAGGTCAAGAGATGAATATATATATATTTTTTACCTCTTGTTCTGGAACAAGGATGAATGGCTTTTTTAAACGAATTCTTTTATTTTTCAATCGGTTTAATTTTATCGATCACCCAGAGCTTAATAAGTGATTGCTTAACGTTCCCTTGTCAGTTTTTGTCTATGGGAAGCCTCGGTGTTTACACATCGCACACAATTGAGTGCGCAATTAAAACAGCTGCACATCATGTTTGGCCTGCTTGAAGCGTGGGTTTACAACCGTGGGCTCCACATGAAAAACTGAACTTGTGGAAGCACATAAAGACACACGGATGCTGGCTTAGCATTGCCGGCAGATTCCCTGTGTTGAGAGGCTCACGATGGGAACTGAAGCACGCAACCGCCTAATCCAGGGGTCTGCAAACTCGGCTCTTTTAAGACTTGTGGACTTCAAGACCCCTGACCTAGTCCTTGACTCACAACCACAAATGGAACCAGAATTTCCATTGCTAAGCAAAGGCACTTCTTAAGTGAGTCACGGCTGTCTTTTGAAGATCATTTGACGGCCGTCTCCAGGAGAGCTTTCCACCAGGTCCGCCTGGTGCGCCAGTTGCGCCCCTTTCTAGACCGGGATGCCTTGTGCACAGTCACTCACGCCCTTGTGACGTCTCGTCTGGACTACTGCAATGCTCTCTACATGGGGCTCCCCTTGAAGGGCATCCGGAGGCTGCAGTTGGTCCAGAATGCAGCTGCGCGGGTGATAGAGGGAGCCCCTCGTGGCTCCCGAGTGACACCTATCCTGCGCAGGCTGCACTGGCTACCTGTGGCCTTCCGGGTGCGCTTCAAGGTGTTGGTGAACGTCTTTAAAGCGCTCCATGGCATAGGGCCGGGTTACTTACGGGACCGCCTGCTGCTACCGAATACCTCTCACCGACCCGTGCGCTCTCACAGAGAGGGACTCCTCAGGGTGCCGTCGGCGCGACAGTGTCGTCTGGCGACACCCAGGGGAAGGGCCTTCTCTGTGGGGGCTCCCACCCTCTGGAACGAGCTCCCCCCAGGACTTCGTCAACTTCCGGACCTCCGAACCTTTCGCCGCGAGCTCAAAACTTACTTATTTATCTGCGCTGGACTGGGTTAGTTTTTTAAGTTATGGGTTTTTAATGGTGATTTTATAGTTTAGGGTTTTATATCGGTCGTTTGACCGTTTTTAGTTTTAAATTGGCCGGTTAAATATTTCATTTTAAATGTATTTTAAATTTATTGTGTACCTATGTGTTTTAATAAGGCTGTACACCGCCCTGAGTCCTTCGGGAGAAGGGCGGTCTAGAAATCTAATTAATAAATAAATAAATAAATAAATAAAATTAAGTGAATCGTGCGGTCGTTAAGCAAATCCAGCTCCCCCCCCATTGACGCTGTTTGTCAGCTAGGAAGATTGCAAATGATGATCACGTGATCCTGGGACCTTGTGACCGTCATAAATACAAGATGGTGATCTGAACTCATCGTTCCTGAATCACTTTTTTCACAAGCCGCAGAATGGTCACTAAACGAACGGATGTAAGTCGAGGACTGCCTGTAAAGGCTCCTGTTGCCACACCCAGCGGGTGACTTAAATGTGACTCTTCATTGGAGCTAGGTAAGTCCGTACAGGTGAGTCCTCGACTTACGACCACAATGGAGCCCCACATTTCCGCTGCTAAGTGAAACATTCGTTAGGTGAATTTTATTTCACGTTGTGATCTTGCTTGCCATCGTCGTTAAATGATTCGCTGTGGTTGTTAAATCTACGTAACACAGTCGTGAAGCGAATCTGGCTTCCCCCATTGACTTTGCTTGTCAGAAGGTCTCAAAAGAGGGTCAAATGACCAGCACAGCAACCGTCATAAATACAAGTCACAGCAACCGTCATAAATACGAGTCAGTTGCCAAGTGTCTGAATTTGGCTCACGTGACCCCTGGGGATGCTGCAAGGGCTGTAAGTGCGGAAAACGGTCATACGTCACATTTTTCAGTGCCATTATAAACTTCAAACGGTCACTAAACGAACCATTATAAGTCAAGGACTACCTATATTTCATGGGGTCCATGCAAAATCTGAGTAGCGAGATCAAATTAAAGAGAATATCGAACCGGTCTTGGAATTCCATCTTCATTAAGCCAACAACAGGAACTCAGCGTTTAAATTCTATTTAAACGAAGCCGTTAATAAGAGGGTTGGGGACGCATTTTAATTCCAGCCTCGTTTCCCGAACTGCCACTTTTGTCGTAATGAAACTTCAATGATTTAGGGCTCTTACAGACAAGACCGGCAAAGGTAAAAATGAGAGGCCTGCCGCGAAGCTATTTTGAGCAACGGGAGAAGAACCGAAGGCGGAACGCGGAACTCAAACCCAGCAAAACTCTGAAAAAGTTTTTTCCAACTTGGCTTGCTTGAAATCAAAGACGGCAGGTTTGGAACCAGGGGTGAAATGCTCCCGGTTCGGACTGGATCGGCCGATCCAGTAGCAATGTGCATGTGTGTGTGAGATTCGGAGAACCTATAGCAAAAATCCCTGCCCCCCCCAATTGAGCCACACTATTGTCAGAGCCTTTTTTTTTTTACCTTTAAAAGCATTTTTTTTACAACCTCTTCAGCCGAATCGCTCCCCCCCCTTTTTTTTGTGACATTGAACGGCACCTGTTTCTGGACCACTCCCCATTACAGTTAAGAGGAGCGATGAGAAATCGGCTACCAAAAACCACTTCCTAAATCTGAAACAAAACTTATCAACCCCCCTCCGTGGGGTTCAGGTTTCACGAAGCCACACGGTCAGGAAATGAAGAAACAGCACGAAGAGAAGTCGGTGCATCGCCGCGTTTATCCAAAAAATAAAAAATAAAAAAGAATGAGTCACAACTACAGCTAAAAACCCTATTGCTTTCTTCCTATTTAAACAGCAATTTGAATTCTGTGTTTTTTATAAGGAGCCAAGGGCAGGAAAGATTTGTTTTTCACGTTGCTTTCATACTTTCTCTGTTCACGTCATGAAGTCACCTTAATAGGATAGGATAGGATAGGATAGGTTAGGATAGGATAGGATAGGATAGAATAGGATAGAATAAGAGTAGAGTAGAGTAGAGTAGAGTAGAATAGAAGAAAATAAAATAATGGAATTAGAAGAGAAGAGAAGAATGGAATTAGAATTAAGAGAAGAGAAGAGAAGAGAAGAATGGAATTAGAATTAGAATTAGAAGAGAAAAGAAGAGAAGAGAAGAATGGAATTCGAATAGAATAGAATAGAATAGAAGAAAAGAAAAGAAAAGAATGGAATTAGAAGAGAAGAAGAGAATTAGAAGAGAAGAAGAGAAGAGAAGAGAAGAGAAGAGAAGAGAAGAGAAGAATGGAAATAGAATAGAATAGAATAGAATAGAATAGAATAGAATAGAATAGAATAGAACAGAATAGAATAGAATAGAATTCTTTATTGGCCAAGTGTGATTGGACACACAAGAAATTTGTCTTTGGTGCATGTGCTCTCAGTGTACATAAAAGAAAAGATACCTTCATCAAGGTACAACACTTAATGACAGTCATAGGGTACACATTTAAAACTTAATTTAAACGCTTAGTCCGATTTATCTATTATTTGTTTAGATGTTTAGCTCCTGGCAGGATGGATAAAAATCGATGATATTTAAAAACAAAACAAAACAACATCGGATTTTTAAAAATTTAAATCAGATTTTTTTTTAATTTAAATCAGATATTTTTTTTTTGGTTTTTAATCAAATTTATTTTAATAAAATGCTTTTGGAGTAAAAAAAAAATCTATCTAAAGATAGTTTTCTATTTAAGATACGTTCATAATTTAGTTTATGCAGCACGAAATGGAGCTTATGTAGCATATGAGGCTGTATATTCTGCAATATTGGGCTGTCGGTGAGTCAACAGCGGGTCAGAGGAGCAGCCGCTGCGGGACAGAGGTCACTGTTGCTCTTTTAAAATGATGATTTAAATCGAGTTGATTTAAATCAAGCCTTTTTACCAGTGACTTAAATCATGATTTGAATCGTGATTTGATTTAAATCAAATCCACCCTGCCTCCTGCCTTTATTATTATTTTTACAAATAACTCAAGGCACTGAACGTTGAGAGATTGGATAACCATTTGTCTCAAGTGGTGTAGGGTTTCCTGCCTAAGCAGGGGGCTGGACTAGAAGACCTCTCAAGGTCCCTTCCAACTCTCTTATTCTATTCTAACATATCCAACACATCTTTCTCCTCCTATTTTTAGTTACAACGGCACTGAAAGTAGTGACTTACGGCCGTTTTTCCACACTTACGACCGTCGCAAACGTCCCCGTGGTCACATGATCAAAATTAGGATGCTTGACAACTAACTGACTCATATTTATGACCGTTGTAATATCCCGGGATCATGTGATCCGCCTTTTGGGACCTCCATTGAGGACCTGTATACTGCACGAATCAAGAAGAGGGCCGTGAAAATATTTGCAGATCCCTCGCATCCTGGACATAAACTGTTTCAACTCCTACCCTCAAAACGACGCTATAGAGCACTGCACACCAGAACAACTAGACACAAGAACAGTTTTTTCCCGAAGGCCATCACTCTGCTAAACAAATAATTCCCTCAACAGTGTCAGACTATTTACTGAATCTGCACTACTATTAAACTTCTCATCGTTCCCATCACCAATCTCTTTCCACTTATGACTGTATGACTGTAACCTTGTTGCTGGCAATCCTTATGATTTATATTGATATATTGACCATCATTTGTGTTGTAAATGTTGTACCTTGATGAAGGTATCTTTTCTTTTATGTACACTGAGAGCATATGCACCAAGACAAATTCCTTGTGTGTCCAATCACACTTGGCCAATAAAATTCTATTCTATTCTATTCTATTCTATTCTATTCTATTCTATTCTATTCTATTCTATTCTATTCTATTCTATTCTATGACCATCATTAAGTGTTGTACCTTGATGAAGGTATCTTTTCTTTTATGTACACTGAGAGCATCTGCACCAAGACAAATTCCTTGTGTGTCCAATCACACTTGGCCAATAAAATTCTATTCTATTCTATTCTATTCTATTCTATTCTATTCTATTCTATTCTATTCTATTCTATTCTGAAAAGGAAAAATCAACAGGGAAGCAAGATTCGCTTAACAACCGTGTTGCCAACGTAACCAATGCAACGATTCACTTAACAACGGTGGCAAGAAAAGTCGTAAGATGGGGGAGAGCTCATTTAACCAATGTTCCACTTAGCAACGTAAATTTGGGGCTCCACTGTGGTCGTAACTTGAGGACCACCTGTAGAAGGTTTGGGAGATTTTTTTAAAAAAAAACCCCATAAAAGACCGAACATTTTTGCCAATTTCAAAAATGCCCTGGCAGATGTCTCCCTCCACAGGAGCATTTTTTCAAGAAAAAAGAAGAAAAATATCCCAAGTCAGCAGGAATCTATACTTGTTATTATCTCTGAACTGGATAAATGCCAGCAAATGAAAGTCAGTCAGGCCTCAGAAAAAAGCAGATTGTCAAAGAGACAAGAAAAAAACTGGCTTCCCCATGATGTAAAGATAATAACAATAACAACAACAGAGTTGGAAGGGACCTTGGAGGCCTTCTAGTCCAACCCCCTGCCCAGGCAGGAAACCCTGCACCATCTCAGTCAGATGGTTAGCCAACATTTTCTTAAAAATTTCCAGCGTTGGAGCATTCACAACTTCTGCAGGCAAGTCGTTCCACTGATTAATTGTTCTGTCAGGAAATTTCTCCTTCGTTCTAAGTTGCTTCTTTCCTTGATCAGTTTCCACCCGTTGCTTCTTCTTCTACCCTCAGGTGGTTTGGAGAATAGCTTGACTCCCTCTTCTTTGGGGCAGCCCCTGAGATATTGGAAGACTGCTATCATGTCCTTCTTTTAATAATAATAACAACAGAGTTGGAAGGGACCTTGGAGGCCTTCTAGTCCAACCCCCTGCCCAGGCAGGAAATTCTACACCATCTCAGTCAGATGGTTATCCAACATTTCCTTAAAAATTTCCAGTGTTGGAGCATTCACAACTTCTGCAGGCAAGTCGTTCCACTGATTAATTGTTCTCACTGTCAGGAAATTTCTCCTTAGTTCTAAGTTGCTAAGAACTAAGGAGAAATTTCCTGACGGTTAGAACAATTAATGTCAGATGTCAGATCACAAGCCTTATTACAAAAAAAAAAAAAAAAGGGGGTGGGAATTGAAAGGAGGTAGAGAAAGAAAAAGAAAGGGGAAAAAAATGCAGAAACGCACGCATCGGCAAGACAACTCTACACACGCTGCACACATTGGGTGCGGCATTCCGGAAAAAACGTTTTGCGATACCAATGGATCCGACCGATGGTGGGGTTCACTTTTTGCTGCTACCGGTTCGCCACGCACGCACGCTCGCTTCGCGCGCTTCTTTGGCGCATGCGCCCGGCCTCAAAATCGTGCCTAAATAAGACATCATAGAGCCGGTGTGTGTGTGGGGGGGGGGGGGGAGGGGGGGGCCCACCTGCGATTTCTGCTACCGGTTTGCTTGAACCGGCTGAATCCCACCTCCGGATCTGACTCCAGTAAACTCATGGGGGGTGGAAAAATAGGATGGTTTCCAAGGATGGAAACCTTAAAAGGGAAAAAAGGAAGGTTGGGAAATTCTGGGGAAAAAAATGAGATTAAGTAAGGATCAAACCACCCAAAACCGAAGAGAAAGAAAAACAGAAGACATGAAATGAAACTCGCACGCCGTACGTCAAAAACATCTAAGAAACAGCACACAAATCATTATAATCTCATGGCATCGTTGTCGCATTCAAGCCCAATTAACCAACGCCGACAGTGTGAGCCACTAGTATATAAACCCTATTACTTTCTAGGCCTGATAATGTTCCCTAGTTGGGTAATAATCGTCGCGAGCTTAAAACACACTTATTTATCTGCGCGGGACTGGATTAGATTTTAAAGTTATGGGTTTTAAGGGGTTTTTATTATTTATACTATGTTAAATTTCGGGCAATAGAATAAGTTTTTTAATTGTTTTTTAATCTGTATTTATATGTATTTTAACTGCCTGTGAACCGCCCTGAGTCCTTAGGGAGATAGGGCGGTATATAAATTTGAAAAATAAATAAATAAATAAATAATAAAACGTCTGCAAGAAAATAACCCAGTTCAGAGAATACCATGCACCCCACATTTCAACTCTGAGCTACTGAACCCAAACAATTTTCATTGCTAAACGAAACAATTGTTAAGTGAGTCATGACCCACTTTTACAACCTTCCCCCCCCCATGGTTGTTAAACGGGTCACCGAAGTCGTTAAGTGAACCACGTTTGGTCATTAAGCGAATCTGGCTTCCTCCATTGATTTTGCATGTCGGAAACCAAAGGGAAGGTCGCAAATGCTGATCATATGACCTCCCCCCCGGGAGACCGCAACCCGTCATAAATATGAGTCAGTTGCCAAGCAACCAAATTTTGAGCACCAGAGTATGGGGATGCTGCAGTGGTGTGTGACACAAATCGTGTGTGTCCCCCCTCGGCTTTGTAATGTCACACGGTCACTGAACGAATGGTTCGAGGGCTACCTGCACACAGTTACAGAACGAGAGATATCATCCCATGGATAAATCCTGACACTTGCAAATTCTTTTTTTTTTTTAATGAATATTTTCCGGGGGTGGTGATGGTGCTAAAACCCTACAAACACTTGTGTTCTGTCCTCCCTCGCCTCCGTCCGAACGATGGCTTAATTAGCCGGCACTATCACTTCTGGCAGCAAAAGAGCTAGCGTCTGCCAAGAGCCCTCGGTTATTTTCCACGACGCTGGTGAGTCACAACCTTGAGCTCTAGTCAATCAGTGGATTTGCTTGTTACAAAGAGACACAGCAGCCCTTGCTGCCTTTTATATCCTGTGGGGTGTGGCTCCATGACTCAGCACTTCCTAGGCCTGCCCCACCCCTGCTTCTGTTGTTTCCGCCTCTCCTGCCTACAAAACCTAGGGTCCAGCCAGGCCTGACTGCCATCAGCTGGGTCTGGAGGCGTGGCCTGGGAGGGGGAAGAGTCAGGGGACGGAGGCCTCGTTATCTCCTCCACCTGGCCTGCCTCTGGCTCCTGGAGCTGAGCCAGGGAAGCTGGTGCTCCCGAGGCAAGTCCTGACGGCCCTTCCCCCTCACTTTCCAAGTCACTTTCTGACAGCAGGCCCGGCTGGGGGGGCGGGGGGGCGCAGACACAACAACTTGATAGATGACGAGGTTAGAGCAGGGAAGATAGGATAAAATTCAGACTTAAATGAAACGGTGGGGCTAATTATCTTGGGAACCTTTAGAAGGGGAGGTGGAATAACCTTCGCTTTACAAGAGGTCACAGACGGAGAAGAGAGAACTGGCGGCTCTCGTAAGATGCAACTCACTCGTTCTGCAATCTGAAGAGATCGCAACCAGGAGAGGAGGGGGGAGAAAAAAAACCCCCCAAAACCCGTGATTGCTTTTGAACGTAAATGAAAGGCCGGGAACTTCAGAGGCTGCGATGATGATTTATTCATGAAGACGGAAAGCTTAAACGCTAAGCGGAGGAGGAGGAGGAGGCTGGGGTAGCCGGCTGGGGACCAAGGTTAAGAATGCCCTGCAGGAAGCTCTACGGTGCCCGGAAAAATAAAGAGAGATATCTTGAACAAAAAATCTTAACGTTCAGACAGAGATGGGAAATGAGTCAACCACATAATAAAGCCCACAAAGAAGGATCCTGATTTTAAAAAAAATCATGAAGGTCTGAAATGGTGTGTAGGGTTTCCTGCCTAAGCAGGGGGTTGGACTAGAAGACCTCCAAGGTCCCTTCCAACTCTTGTTATTCTGTTCTGTTCTATTCTATTTTCTATTCTATTCTGTATTTCTATTCTGTATTTCTGTTCTGTTCTATATTCTATATTCTATGTTCTACATCGCCAAAAAGGCTTTAAGAGTTGTAAACTTAATCTTGCGTAGCTTCTTCTCCAGAAACACTACACTACTAACCAGAGCATAAAAAACATTTGCTAGACCAATTCTTGAATACAGCTCACCTGTCTGGAACCCACACTTCATTTCAGACATCAATACAATTGAGCATGTCCAGAAATATTTTACAAGAAGAGTTCTCCACTCCTCTGAATACAACAGAATACCTTATGCCACCAGACTTGAAATCCTGGGATTAGAAAACTTAGAACTCCGCCGCCTTCGATATGACCTGAGTTTAACTCATAGAATCATCTGTTGCAATGTCCTTCCTGTTAAAAACTACTTCAGCTTCAATCGCAACAATACACGAGCAAACAATAGATTTAAACTTAATGTTAACCGCTCCAATCTTGATTGCAGAAAATATGACAGAGTAACAGAGTTGTTAATGCCTGGAATGCACTACCTGACTCTGTGGTCTCTTCCCAAAATCCCGAAATCTTTAACCAAAAACTGTCTACTGTTGACCTCACCCCATTCCTAAGAGGTCTGTAAGGGGCGTGCATAAGAGCACAAAGTGGCTACTGTTCCTGTCCTATTGTTTCCTTTCATTATATCCAATTCGTATAGTTATTACATACTTATACCCATATATACTGTTGTGACAAATAAATAAATAAATAAATTCTATTTTCTATTCTGTATTTCTATTCTGTATTTCTGTTCTCTTCTATATTCTATGTTCTGTTCTGTTCTGTTCTGACCTGACCTGATCTATTCTGTATTTCTGTTCTGTTGTTCTGTTCCGTTCCGTTCCGTTCCCTTCTATTCTATGGGGTCTGGTTTACGACCACAGTTGAGCTCAAACATTCTGCTGCTAAGCGAGACAGTTAAGTTAGTTTTTGCCCCATTTTACGACCTTGCTGTCCAGAGATGTTAAGGGAATCGTTGCGGTTGTTAAGGGAGTAACCTGGTTGCTAAGTGAACCTGGCTTCCCCCATTGACTTTGCTGGTCAGAAGGTCACAAAAGGGGATCACCTGACCCCGGGACACTGCGACCGTCATAAATATGAGTCAGCTGCCAAATGTCTGAATTCCGATCACGTGACCAGGGGGAATGAAAAACGGTCACAAGCCAGTTTTTTCATCGCTGTTGTAATCCACGAACGGTCACTGAATGAACTGTTGTTTAAGTCGAGGACTAGCTTTTATTAAAATAAAGAACGCTCGCCATCCGTTCTCGTTTCCAAACACTGCATATCAAAACCCACATCCTGGGCATTAAATGACTAGAATTTCTAGATTTATGGATTTTTTTCCTCCCTCCATTTCTGCCCTGAATACGTATAGGACAGAAATAAAAATAACCATCTCGGGCCGAGGCTGATGGCATTTTTCTGCTGTAATTATTATTAATTTTTGTTTGTTCGTTTTTTTTCTTTTGAGGGGAAGGGAGGAGGAAGGAGAGTTAGTGCCTGTAAATTATTTAAGAGGCAAAGCAGGCTATCTAGGAAAAGTGACATTAAATTGATTTTTGGATCATCTTGCTTGATGGCATGAATAATTTAGGCCGCCCGTTTGGAAAGGGCTGCCTGGCGCGGGGCTTTTAAAAGCACTCCGTCTCCCCCTTCAAAAGAAGAAGAAAGTCCCAAGGAAGGGAGGCAGGAATATGGAGCCGTAATTTGAGCTCTATAAATAAACGCTGGTTTGCCAATTTCTGCAAGAGATCTAATGGTCAGGAGACCGAGCCTCCAAAGTAACAGCAAAAACATTTGAGTTCTTCTCCAAGGAGAGATGAACAGGAAGGGACCTTGTAGGTCATCTAGCCCAACCCCTGGTGGAAGCAGGAGACCTTACACTATTTCTGACAGATGGCTGTCCGGTCTCTTCTCGAAAGCTTGCAGTGATACAGATACAGAATAACAGAGTGGGAAGGGACCTTGTAGGTCATCTAGTCCAACCCCCTGCCTAGGCAGGAAACCCTACACTATTTCTGACAGAGCATTTGGTCACCCGCAAGATTGGACCGGAAAACCAATCTGTCCAGAATGGTTTAGGGTAGGGGTCTCCAACCTTGGCAACTTTAAGCCTGGGGGACTTCAACTCCCAGAATTCCCCAGCCAGCTTTGCTGGCTGGGGGATTCTGGGAGTTGAAGTCCTCCAGGCTTAAAGTTGCCAAGGTTGGAGACCTCTGGTCTAGGACGGAGGAATCAAACTCAGTGGTGAAATTCATTTTTTTTACTACCAGCTTTGTGGGTGGGGCTTGGTGGGTGTGGCAGGGGAAGGATATTGCAAAATCTCCATTCCCACCCCACTCCTGGGGCCAGCCAGAGGTGGCATTTGCCGGTTGACCAAATTGCTCAAAAATTCCCGCTACCGGTTCTCCAGAACCTGTCAGAACCTGCTGGATTTCACACCTGGTCAAACTCCATTTCATTGAGGGTCACATCAGTGCTGTGGTTGACCTGGTGGTGGTGGTGGTGGGAGTGGGCAACTGGTGGGTGTGGCCAGCTTGATGTCACTCCCCATTCTCCTGACGCAGATAGACTGGGCTGGCCCTGTGGGCCGAATCTGGCTCGTGAGCCTTGAGTTTGACACCCCTGGTCTAGGGTTCCTGTGTTGTGTCTGTGCCCTCCGAGCCGGGCCCCCTGCCAGAAAGTGACTTGGAAAGTGAGGGGGAAGGGCTATCAGGACTTATCTCTGGAGCACTGGCTTCCCTGGCTCAGCTCCAGGAGCCAGAAACAGGCCAGGTGGAGGAGATAACGAGGCCTCCATCCCCTGACTCTTTCCCCCCCCAGGCCATGCCTTCAGACCCAGCTGATAGCAATCAGGCCTGGCTGGATCCTAGGTTTCGTAGGCAGGAGAGGAGGGAACAACAGAAGCAGGGGTGGGGCAGGCCTAGGAAGTGCTGAGTCATGGAGCCACACCCCACAGGATATAAAAGCAGCGAGAGCTGCTATGCCTCTTCGTAACAGGCAAATCCACTGATTGACTAGAGCTGAAGTTTGTGACTCATCAGCATCGTGGAAAATAACGAGGGCTCTTGGCAGATGCTGGCTCTTTTGCCGCCAGAGCTGATAGTGCCGGCTAATTAAGCCATCAATCGGATGCAGGCGGAGGAGGACAGAACATCCTGCTTGGACAGAAGGTTGGACTAGAAGACCTCCAAAGTCCCTTCCCACTCTGTTCTTCTGTTAAAGAGCGATGCGTTAAGGAAATGAGGATTTGAGAACGTTGTCCATGAATGAATTAGGCCCAACAAAGAAAAGGACTAAAGGTGACATGATAGCAGTCTTCTAATATTTGAGGGGCTGCCCCAAAGAAGACGGGGTCCACCAGGGGTGAATTGCTACCTGTTCGGGGGGATTCGCCCGAACCGGTAGTGAAAATGCTACTTGTTCGCTGGAATCGGTAGTAAAATAATGCTTTAAAAAGTTAAAACAAAAAAGTTCCCGCGATTGCGCGACACAGCTGATCGTCTGCCTTTTTTTAAGGTTCTGACAATCAGCTGTGACAATCAACTCTGCCGCCTGATCCTCCGCATTTTTTTACTACCTATTAGCCAAACGGGTATTTTTGCGTAAAGTGTGATATAGTTTGTTTTTGAGCTCTCTGTGTGAGGTTCCTGCTTGTTGCAGGGGCTATTTTGTGTGAAGTCCAACTGCTTTTGCATTGTGTGAGAGTCAGTTGTGTAGCTTTTGTGTTATTTTTGTGTAAAGCGAGATAGCTGGTTTTCCCGGTCACATGCCCACAAGCCACGCCCACCTACCCATAAGCCATGCCCGCCTGCAAGCCACGCCCACCCACA
This sequence comes from Ahaetulla prasina, assembly GCF_028640845.1. Taxonomy (NCBI): domain Eukaryota; kingdom Metazoa; phylum Chordata; class Lepidosauria; order Squamata; family Colubridae; genus Ahaetulla; species Ahaetulla prasina. Next base: position 3,790,921 of record NC_080543.1, on the reverse strand, counting down.
AGCCACACCCGCCCACAAGCTATGCCCACCCACCCACATGCCCACAAGCCACACCCACCCACAAGCCACGCCCACCCACCCACATGCCACACCTACCCACATGCCCACCAAGCCACGCCTGCCCACCCACATGCCCACCAAGCCACGCCCGCCCACCCACATGCCCACCAAGCCACGCCCACCCAACCATATGCCCACCAAGCCACGCCCGCCCACCCACATGCCCACCAAGCCACGCTCGCAGAACTGGTAGGGAAAATTTTTGAATTTCACCACTGGGGTGAAGCTATTCTCCAAAGCCCCTGAAGGCAGGACAAGAAGCAACGGATGGAAACTCATCAAGGAGAGAAGCAACCTGGAACTAAGGAGAAACGTCCTAAGAGTGAGGACAATTGATCAGTGGAACAGCTTGTCACCAGAGGTTGTGGGTGCTTCAACACTGGAGGTTTCAAGAAGAGTGAGACATTTGTTAAGTGAGTTTTGCCTCGTTTTATGACTTATCTTGCCACCCTTGTTAAGCGAATCATGCAGTCGATAGGTTAGTAACCCAGTTGTTAAATGAAATCTGGTTTCCCCACTGACTTTGCTTGTCAGAAGGATCACGTGACCCCGGGACACTGTGACCGTCATAAATATGAATCAGTTGCCAAGCATCTTTTGATCACGTGACCATGGGGGGGGGAAACGTAACTGCAAAAGTCGTAGGTGTGAAAAACGGTCGTAAGTCACATTTTTCAATGCCGTTGTAACTTCAAACAGTGACTAAACAAGTTGTTGTTTAGTCAAGGACTAGTTGTATTCCACACTTGCTTACGACTTGTGTAAAAAAATAAATAAATCTTTCTGGCTTCCCTTCTGCCAGCTGAACTGTTATTTAGGGATAATTTCTACCGGCTGAGGACGGCTTTTATTCACATACGGTTAAACGCGATTGGCAATTAACTGGCCAAAATTATTATTTCGCTTCCTTGTGTTCCACCAACAGCTCCACAAAGGATCCGCGAATAGCTCTTTCTCTGGCTATTTTTAGGCAGCTGAATTTATTCTTCGATGGATTTTGGTGGGGGACAAACGGCGATAGTTTTTTTCCACATTCTCCAAACCAAACTCTGTAAAGCTGTGGGCATGCCGAGCGAGAGAAGCTGCTCTGAAGCCAGATGAAACCTAGGTGTTAAATCGGGCAGATGAGGACGAAAGACCTTCTTAGGGGAAGCCTCTGCTATTTTACGGAGTTGTGGTTTTTTTTTTTAAAGGACCTTAGGAATTCTGAACGGGAAGCCCATCCTCTTGGATGGGGTGGTGTTCAGTAAGAAATAAGGATTATTTTTTTTTTATTAATGCAACCATTATTTCTCATTGCTGGTTTGTCATACTTCATAAATAATATATACATATATATATATTTAAATTAGAAAGCAACCATTTGCACATTGCCAGCCGAGACTGTTTATCTATTAACCCAACAAGAAAAACACAGACTTCAGAGGATCATTAGAACTGCAGAAAAAACAATGGCTACCAACCTGCCTTCCATTGAGGACCTGTATACTGCACGAGTCAAAAAGAGGGCCGTGAAAATATTTACAGATCCCTCACATCCAGGACATAAACTGTTTCAACTCCTACCCTCAAAACGACGCTATAGAGCACTGCACACCAGAACAACTAGACACAAGAACAGATTTTTCCCCGAAGGCCATCACTCTGCTAAACAAATAATTCCATTAACGCTGTCAGACTATTCACTAAATCTGCACCACTATTAATTTTCTCATCGTTCCCATCAGCAACCTCTTTCCACTTATGACTGTAACTTTGTTGCCTGTATCCTTACGATTTATATTGATATTGATATTATTTCCTGATTGCTTATTTGTACCCTATGACTATCATTAAGTGTTGTACCTTATGATTCTTGATGAATGTATCTTTTCTTTTATGTACAATGAGAGCATATGCACCAAGACAAATTCCTTGTGTGTCCAATCACACTTGGCCAATAAAGAATTCTATTCTATTCTATTCTGTGCTGTTCTGTTCTGTTCTATTCTGTTCTATTCTGACTGTATGACTGTGACCTTGTTGCTTGCATCCTTACGATTTATATTGATATTGATTGTTTCCTGATTGCTTATTTGTAGCCTATGTCTATTATGAAGTGTTGTACCTTAGAATTCTTGATGAAGGTATCTTTTCTTTTATGTACACTGAGAGCTTATGCACCAAGACAAATTCCTTGTGTGTCCAATCACACTTGGCCAATAAAAAATTCTATTCTATTCTATTCTATTCTATTCTATTCTATTCTATTCTATTCTATTCTATTCTATCTATCTATCTATCTATCTATCTATCTATCTATCTATCTATCTATCTATCTATCTACTCACCTAATCTATCCATCCCTCTGTCTCTGTCTGTCTCTCTTTCTGTCTGTCTGTCTGTCTGTCTACCTAGACTTACTTACTTACTTACTTTCTCTCTCTCTCTCTTTCTTTTTCCCCTCTTTCTTTCTTTCCTTCCTTCCTTTCTATCCACCCACCCATCCATCCATCCAATTTCTATAAGGCTGCTTGCCTCTATGGCAAACCTGGGCAGCAGACAACACTAGAAATAGCACAGAAAAAAAGCAAAGTAAAAAAAAAACACATATCAGTCAAAAAAAAACACAGTCAAAAATCAGATTTTTGTTAAGTCCACCCTACAGAAGAATCTCTATTCAGGACTATAAAATTAATCAGGAGTACTTTTTTCTAGTGATGTTCAATTATTTCTTAAGGTGATATAAGTCTTGTTTTATAAATTCAATTAATTAGTCAAACCATGAAGTCATGAACTTCAAAGGTTACGACAATTGTGAATTCTGTTTATTGATAATTTATTTCCCACCCTCAATTCTTTTCCATTCCTTCCTCATTTTTGTTGTTGTTGTTGTTGCTGATATAGTCATTTAGTCATTGGTATAACACAGACCCTCTATGTCAGGGGTCTCCAACCTTGGCCACTTGAAGACTTGTGGACTTCAACTCCCAGAGTTCCTCAGCCAGCTTTGCTAGTTGAGGAACTCTGGGAGTTGAAGTCCACAAGTCTTAAAGGGACCAAGGTTGAAGACCCCTGCCCTAGAGCAAAGCTGGCTGAGGAACTCTGGGAGTTGAAGTCCACAAGTCTTAAAGGGACCAAGGTTGAAGACCCCTGCCCTAGAGCAAAGCTGGCTGAGGAACTCTGGGAGTTGAAGTCCACAAGTCTTAAAGGGACCAAGGTTGAGACCCCTGCCCTAGAGCAAAGCTGGCTGAGGAACTCTGGGAGTTGAAGTCCACAAGTCTTAAAGGGACCAAGGTTGAAGACCCCTGCCCTAGAGCAAAGCTGGCTGAGGAACTCTGGGAGTTGAAGTCCACAAGTCTTAAAGGGGCCAAGGTTGAAGACCCCTGCCCTAGAGCAAAGCTGGCTGAGGAACTCTGGGAGTTGAAGTCCACAAGTCTTAAAGGGACCAAGGTTGAAGACCCCTGCCCTAGAGCAAAGCTGGCTGAGGAACTCTGGGAGTTGAAGTCCACAAGTCTTCAAGTGGCCAAGGTTGGAGACCCCTGCTCTATGTTTAGGGAATGCAAATTATGGATTTTAGCACTATGTCATCTATATTTAGCTGAAACCACATACAGGAAGTCCTTCACTTACAACCATTTGTTTAGTGACTGTTCAAAGTTATAACGGCACTGAAAAAAAGTGACTTATGACCGTTTTTCACACTTACGACCATTGCAGCATCCCCATGGTCACATATGATCAAAATTCGGATGGTTGGCAAGTAACTTTTATTCATGACAGTCCCAAGGTCATTTGTGACCTTCTGACATGGAAATTCAATAGTGGAAGCCAGAGTTACTTCAGTATCGTTGTTACTAACTTAACAACTGCAGCGAGTCCCTTCACAACCGTGGTAAGGCAGCTCGTAAAGTGAGGCAAAACTCACTTAACAACTGTCTCGCTTAGCAACAAAAACTTGAAGCTCAATTGTGGTCGTAAGTCGAGGACTACCTGTAATATATTTTTTTTTAAAAGGGTTAAATACCTTTAGATTATTTCACACACTGAACTTTAGATCCAGAATCCTTCTCTTTATGGGGAAGAAGGATATGAGATCTTGGAGCAATTAAAACTTATATAATTATGGTTAAAATTACAGGCCATCGTTAAGAGAATCGAACAACACAGGGGGAAAAAACACAGCGGGTTCAATTAAATCTGCCTTTAATCATTAATCATTACCTTGATAATGTTTACCAAGTCTGTTTGATAGTAGCGATCTTGGTGTGCGTTGGCAGCTGCTAAGGTGAGAAGATACTCATTCCTTGCATGAGTAGCTTTAGAGTTACATTCAGACCGGCGTGCTTTTAACTGGATAAGTAAAACAGAATTAGGTAAGAAATTGTAACAATATACAATAGGGGCCAAAATTGTGGAAACCTTTTGGGAAAGGTGTATTTTTGAGGTTTGATGGCTAATAACACCACGTTGTTGTTGTTTTTTGCTTTTTTTTTTTGGAGTCAAGATAATCCTATTCCACTGCTGGAATGGCCTGGGAATAGCACAGATCTTCATTCAATGGAAAATCTATGGAGGTGACTAAAGAAACTGGTTAGTCAGAAGCGACCCAGCAATAAAACCCAGTTAACAGAAGCCATCATTCAATCTTGGTTTCACATTAGAACAGCTGCAGAACTCAAAGACTTGGTTCACTCCATGGGAAGATGTTGTAAGGCCGTCATTCATGCAAAAGGTTAACCAACTAAGGATTAACTGACATCGGTGATAATTTTTGCATATCTCGTTTTTTTCTATGGTGTTCATTTTTGCATATCTCGTTTTTTCTACATTTCACTTTTCTTCTTTATGCTGTAACTGCTGTTCTAATAGCAAATCCTTCATAAAAGTTATTGCATGACATTCTTGATCAAATTGTCTTTCCATTGATATATAATTTTATGTTACTACTCCCCCCAAAAAAGTGGTGTTATTAGCTAGTTTTAGAAAATACACTTTTCCCAAAAGGTTTCCACAATTTTGGCCACTACTGTAGATAATGAAGATTGCAAAGCAATTATTTTAATAAGAAGCGGATAGCTCGCAAATGACTACTTCTTTCCAGAAAGCTGCTTAAATGTGCAAGGAGGCTAAATAATAGACACAGCAGTTTAGAATTACAACAACTACAACACGTTTTGTGCAGGTAGTCCTCGACCTATGGCCACAATGGAGCCCAAAATTTCTATTGTTAAGTGAGACATTTGTTATGCGAGCCATTTTACGACCTTTGAGACGTTTGTTATGTGAGCCCATTTTACGACCTTTGAGACGTTTGTTATGTGAGCCATTTTACGACCTTTCTTGCCACAGTTGTTAAGTAAATCATTGCAGCTGGTAAGCCAGTAACACGGCCGTTAAGTGAATCTGGCTCCCCCTTTGACTTCGTTTGTCAGAAGGTCGCAAAAGGGGATCCAGTGCTCTTGGGACACAGCAACGGTCGTAAGTATGAACCAGTTGCCAAATATCTGAAATTTTCATCAGGTGACCACAGGGATACTGCAACGGTCATAAGTGTGAAAAACGTCACATTTTTCTGTGCCGTTGTGACTTTGAACGGTCACTAAGCGAACTGTTGTAGGTTGAGGACTACCTGTGAGGTAGAAAGTTGTTTTAGAGTTTCGATAACGAAAAACGACGCCTTGTGCGTTTGTGTCTCTACTGCCAGACATTACACAGCTCTAAAATTGTAACGCGCAACTTATTTTCGACACTTACTTTTACACTTGCTTTCTGTAAGCTTATCCTCGATTGGAAAAGGCTAAGTTTTGACCTGCGAACAAACAAGCCACAGAAAAATAAAATTATTTCTGGTCAACAGGCCCAGGAAATCGGTACAACAGACGGCTTTATTTAGAAAGTGACGTGTTGTTATTATTATTATTTTTTTTCTCTTTCAAAACTTGAGATTGGATGGAGAAATACCAGAACATTCTATGTTGGTGATGGCTAACTTTTTTTGCCGTCGTGTGCCGAAAGTGGTGGTGTCACACACCTGCCTACACCCATAATTCAATGTGCCCCCCGCCTCCCCGCCCGCATGCACACACACACATCCTGCGCTCCACACGCTTTTGGCACTCGATGGCCCGGTAGACCCGTTTTCATCCTCCCCAGGCTCCAGAGACTTTCTAGGAGCCTGGAGAGGGCAAAAGCAGCCTCCCCCCACCCGGAGGCCCTCCGGAGGCTGGAAACAGCTTGTGCGTGCATGGGCACTGGAGCTGAGCTAGGGCAACGCTCGTGTGCCCACCTGTGGCACTCGTGCCAAAGGCTTGCCATCCCGGTTCAATGTTGTGGCCTCTTGGCCACAGGCCCCTCCAGCAGCCGACTCAGAGGAGGAAGAGGGGGGGGGGGCGTTGGAGTCAGGGTCAGCATCAAGACAACCTTAGAGCTCCAAGGGGGAAGAGGGAATGGAGCTGGCAGAGAGAGAGAGAGAGAGAGAGAGAGAGAGAGAGAGAGAGAGAGAGAGACATGGAGGGGGAGCCTGGGCCGTCCGTCAGTCCTCAGATGGAGAGTCAACAGCCCCCCAGGTTTGGAGGTGGCTGATGAGGAAGAGGAGGAACAGCTGGGTCCAGTGCCTGACGCGCTGATGTGCAGAAGGCAGAGGAGAGGAGAGCAGTGGAAATCTATGGGCTGGTCCTTGGGACGGAAGAGCCACTGCTGCTAGCAAAGCCCCACCCTGGCTCTGGGGATACAAGGCAGGGGGCGGAGATGAATAGATGGGACAGACAACTATTCATCTCCCGGATGGACAGACTTGTTAGCCTGCCTTGAGAGAAACTTTTTCCTGGGGCTGCTGGCGCTCCTCATAAAAGAATCTTTTGAGTTCACTTCAGAGGGTTTGTTATGTGAGCCATTTTACGACCTTTGAGACGTTTGTTATGTGAGCCCATTTTACGACCTTTGAGACGTTTGTTATGTGAGCCATTTTACGACCTTTCTTGCCACAGTTGTTAAGTAAATCATTGCAGCTGGTAAGCCAGTAACACGGCCGTTAAGTGAATCTGGCTCCCCCTTTGACTTCGTTTGTCAGAAGGTCGCAAAAGGGATCCAGTGCTCTGGGACACAGCAACGGTCGTAAGTATGAACCAGTTGCCAAATATCTGAAATTTTCATCAGGTGACCACAGGGATACTGCAACGGTCATAAGTGTGAAAAACGTCACATTTTTCTGTGCCGTTGTGACTTTGAACGGTCACTAAGCGAACTGTTGTAGGTTGAGGACTACCTGTGAGGTAGAAAGTTGTTTTAGAGTTTCGATAACGAAAAACGACGCCTTGTGCGTTTGTGTCTCTACTGCCAGACATTACACAGCTCTAAAATTGTAACGCGCAACTTATTTTCGACACTTACTTTTACACTTGCTTTCTGTAAGCTTATCCTCGATTGGAAAAGGCTAAGTTTCGACCTGCGAACAAACAAGCCACAGAAAAATAAAATTATTTCTGGTCAACAGGCCCAGAAAATCTGTACAACAGACAGCTTTATTTAGAAAGTGACGTATTGTTATTATTATTATTTTTTTTTCTCTTTCAAAATTTGAGATTGAACGGAGAAATACCAGAACATTCTATGTTGGTGATGGCCGAAGTGGTGGTGTCACACACCTGCCTACACCCATAATTCAATGCGCCCAGCCCCCCCCCGCCCCCCCCGCGCTTGCATACACACACACACACATCCTGCGCTCCACACGCTTTTGGCACTTGATGGCCCGGTGGGCCCGGTAGGCCCGTTTTCGTCCTCCCCAGGCTCCAGAGACTTTCTAGGAGCCTGGGCAGGGCAAAAGCAGCCTCCCCCCCGCCCGAGGCCCTCCGGAGGCTGGAAACAGCTTGTGCGTGCATGGGCGCTGGAGCTGAGCTAGGGCAACGCTCGTGTGCCCACCTGTGGCACTCGTGCCAAAGGCTTGCCGCCCCGGTTCAATGTTGTGGCCTCTTGGCCACGGGCCCCTCCAGCAGACGACTCAGAGGAGGAGGAGGGGGGGGGCATTGGAGTCAGGGTCAGCATCAAGACAACCTTAGAGCTCCAAGGGGGAAGAGGGAATGGAGCTGGCAGAGAGAGAGAGAGAGAGAGAGAGAGAGAGAGAGAGAGAGAGAGAGAGAGAGAGGTGGGGCCTGGGCTGTCCGTCAGCCCTCAAGTGGAGAGTCAACCGCCCCCCAGGTCTGGAGGTGGCTGATGAGGAAGAGGAGGAACAGCTGGGTCCAGTGCCTGACGCGCTGATGTGCAGAAGAGAGGAGAGCAGTGGAAATCTATGGGCCGGTCCTTGGGACGGAAGAGCCACTGCTGCTAGCAAAGCCCCACCCTGGCTCTGGGGATACAAGGCAGGGGACGGAGATGAATAGATGGGACAGACAACTATTCATCTCCCGGACGGACGGACTTGTTAGCCTGCGTTGAGAGAAACTTTTTCCTGGGGCTGCTGGCGCTCCTCATAAAGGAATCTTTTGAGTTCACTTCAGAGGGTTTGTCGTGTTTGGGGAGCTGGGCGAGAACATTTTAATTGTTACGGCAAAGAGCCGCACGGAGTTACTTAAGGGAATTTCCACGCAGAATTTGGAGGCCGCGAGAACTTACTTGGCCTCAATGTCGGCTTTTTCCCGGACAGCTTGGGCCATCTGCTCCGTTTCGAAATATTTCTTCTTCCCCTTCGCTAAATCTTTGACCGTCTCCTGAAGTTCAGCCTGGATCCTGATCAACTGGTCCACGCACTAAATAACAAAAACAAAACAAAACCACAAACCACGTCACTTCTCGCCTGGACTACTGCAATGCTCTCTACATGGGGCTCCCCTTGAAGAGTACCCGGAGGCTTCAGTTGGTCCAGAATGCGGCTGCGCGGGTGATAGAGGGAACCACTCGTGGCTCCCTTGTGACACCACTCCTGCGCAGACTGCACTGGCTACCTGTGGTCTTCCGGGTGCACTTCAAGGTGCTCGTTACCACCTTTAAAGCGCTCCATGGCTTAGGACCGGGATACTTACGGGATCGCCTTCTGCCACCATTTGTCTCCCACCGACCTGTGCGCTCCCACAGAGAGGGTCTCCTCAGGGTGCCGTCTGCCAAACAATGTCGGCTGGCGACCCTCAGGGGGAGGGCCTTCTCTGTGGGGGCTCCTTCCCTCTGGAACAAACTTCCCCCAGGACTTCGTCAACTCCCTGATCTCCGGACCTTTCGCCGCGAGCTGAAGACCTATCTATTCTTCCGCGCTGGACTGGCATAAATTTTTATTATTTGTATTTTAATTGGGGTTTTATGGTTTTATTTTAATTATGGGCCAAATTTAATAAGTTTTTTTATCATTGCTTTTATTGTATTGTATTTATTTATTGTCGATTTTACTTGGCTGTGAACCGCCCTGAGTCCTTCGGGAGAAGGGCGGTATACAAATTAAATTATTATTATTATTATTATAAACAGGGGGGAAAAATTGGTCTTTCATAAAAGTAGGATCTGCCATTAAGAGCTGGATTTATACAGTTAAGGCCTTGATTTACAACCCACAATTGACCCCAAAATTTCCGTCGCTAAGCCAGATAGCTGTTAAGTGGGTTTTCGACCCCATTTTGCCGACCTTCCTGGCCACGGTTGTTAAGTGAATCTGGCTTCCCTACTGAGTTTGTCGGTCAGAAAATTCGCAAAAGGGGATCACGTGACCCCGGGACACTGCGACTGTCATCAATATGCGTCAAGTTGCCCAGCATCTGAATTTTGACCACGTGACCACGGGGGGATGTCGTATGGCCGTAAGTGTGAAAAACGGTCATAAGTCATATTTTTTCAGTGCTGTTATAACTTTGAACGGTCACTAAATGAACTGTTGTAAGTCGTGGACTACAGTATTTGTACTCTAAACGACCCATCCACACAAAAACACACATGCACACTTTTGCTTATAGTAATATAAATAGGATTATCCTGAAGACAGGTATTTCCAGGGGAGGGACCGCGTTCAAATTCTGCAATGACGGCCATCTTGCAATCTGGATTTCCCTCCCGCTGCCCGACAGAGAGCTGGGTCTGAGTTGATGCAACATCAGCCTTCTGGAAATTTCTGTGGAGTACGGACCCAGGCCTACACAGTTTCCAAAAATGCTGTTGGTTTTTTTTATTAGTCCTCTAGGACTGTAAAAATCTTGTTCACCTTTCTGAAGATTCTGCAAATCTAACCCAGACACGTAAAATTAAAATGCAAGAGCCCAGGATAAAATAATTTTGAATAATGTTAGCGTTAGAATAGAATAGAATCGAATCGAATCGAATCGAATTTTTTATTGGCCAAGTGTGATGGGACACACAAGGAATTTGTCTTGGTGCATATGCTCTCAGTGTACATAAAAGAAAAGATACCTTCATCAAGGTACAATACTTAATTATAGTCATAGAATAGAATAGAATAGAATTTTATTGGCCAAGTGTGATTGGACACACAAGGAATTTGTCTTGGTGCAGATGCTCTCAGTGTACATAAAAGAAAAGATACGTTCATCAAGATACAACATTTACAACACAAATGATGGTCAATATATCAATATAAATCATAAGGATTGCCAGCAACAAGTTATAGTCATACAGTCATAAGTGGAAAGAGATTGGTGATGGGAACGATGAGAAGATTAATAGTAGTGCAGATTCAGTAAATAGTTTGACAGTGTTGAGGGAATTATTTGTTTAGCAGAGTGATGGCCTTCGGGAAAAAACTGTTCTTGTGTCTAGTTGTTCTGGTGTGCAGTGCTCTATAGCGTCGTTTTGAGGGTAGGAGTTGAAACAGTTTATGTCCAGGATGCGAGGGGTCTGTAAATATTTTCACGGCCAGATCAAGAAAGGTAAAATCTTATATTAAAACCGAGCTAAGATGTGTAGCAGAAGGTCAACCAGTCAAAGGTGGAAGAGTGAAGCTCTTCTTAAAATCGCTGAGAAATAATTCCTGTTGCTTTCTTTTCCTAGCACTGTGTTGTGCTCCTTGAGTAAGGACATGCTAAGCTGTGTCATCTTTTAAAATGCAAATATTTGCAAAAGATGATTAGACTTGATGTAATATTTTCCTTGGGGCCACAGAAACAAGAAGCTACCTGACTTGCTGTCAACTGTGTTGATTCCACAACAATTCCACAAAAGGGGAATTTTTGTGCCTAAGTTAGCAGGGAAGGTCCAAGAAAGCAGTGGGCCACCTCTGATTTTCTGTTGGTGAAATTTATAATCCTCTTTCGCCATTTTTAAGACCTGCGGGCTTCAACTCCCAGAATTCCCTAGCCAGCATTGAATTCTGGGAGTCGAAGTCCTCGCGTCTTGAAGCTGCCGAGGGTGAAAAATATCGCTCTAAAAAGAACCTTTTCACCCACTGCATCATTTCTACAATAACAATAATAAAAAGCCATTTCTCCCCCTTGCTTAGCCACAAGGATCCCTCTGTACTGGTTTTCTGGCCCGCTGCCTGGGAGTCCGTTTGCAGGGCCGAGCTCCGTTTCCGCTGCACCCTTAAAATCTTGGATAATTCCACGAATGTTTTTGGAAGGCGCCGCGCCTAATATTCAAAGCCAATCCAAGCATCATTTGGAAAATTTCAAAGCCACCTCCGAAGACGCGTATTTTTTTTCCCACATTCTTGCAACCATCACGGGGGCGGAATTTAATTTCGTTTGCAAAGATAGTTCTTTTGCTGCCTTGCTGATAGCACACAGTGCGCCAGTTGCTGGAGCAAAATATATGCCATATGTCTGATGATACAGGAAGGAAGGAAGGAAGGAAGGAAGGAAGGAAGGAAGGAAGGGAGGAAGGAAAGAAGGAAGGAAAAGGAAGGGAGGGAGGGAGGGAAGGGAAAGGAAAGGAAAGGAAAGGAAAGGAAGGAAGGAAGAAAGAAAAAGAAAATCATAGAGAAGGAAGGAAGGAAGGAAGGAAGGAAGGAAGGAAGGAAGGAAGGGAAAGAAAAAAATGAAGGGAAGGGAGGGAGGGGAGGAAAGGAAGGAAAGGAAAGGAAGGAAGGAAGGGGAGGGGGAAGGGAAAGGAAAGGAAAGAAGGAAGAAGGAAGGAAGGAAGGGAGGAGGAAGGAAAGGAAGGAAGAAGGAAGGAAGGGAAGGAAGGAAGGAAGGGAGGAGGAAGGAAGGAAGGAAGGAAGGAAGGAAGGAAGGAAGGGAAAGAAAAAAATGAAGGGAAGGGAGGGAGGGGAGGGGAAAGGGAAGGGAAGGAAGGAAGGAATCTTTCAGAAAAGAATCTGTTCATCTATTTATGCAAGGAATACTATTATGGATGGTTGGGATTTCATTCATCAGTTACCTGGTCTCTCTCTTTTTTGGCCTAATAAAATTTCCCAAACAAATCAAAAATTCCAGCAAAATATAATATAAGAGCCAGGTTTGGTCTAGTGGTTAAGGCACCAGGCTAGATGCCAGGAGAGAGTGAATTCTAGTCCTGCCTTAGGCATGGAAGCCGGCTGGGTAACTCTGAGTCAATCACCAGGAGACTGTGAGTTCTAGTCCTGCCTCAAACAGAAACCTTTTTCTTGTTTTCTGGTTCCTAGCACGTGGTATTCAAAAGAACAATGCGTAGGGACCAGTTGAGGACCATCTCTAACAGAATGGGCAAAACCAAAGAATGAATGACTAAATAAGCGGGAAGAAGGAATGAGGATAGATGGTGCAAACCACCACGTATGACACACACACACACAATCAGGAAAAGAAGACAGCACAATAGCCGAAGCGCAACACTTCGTTGTCACTCGTGCAAGAGTAAAGAATGCCAGGAAAAGTTCTGCCGTAAAATGCCCCCCTGCATAAAAATGCAATCTCGGGTCTCAAGTCCCAATGGAAGGAGGCAAAGCTCGGAATGTACCTTTTTCAGCTGCTGTTCTTTAAAGCCCTTCACTGCCCTGGCAGGCTCCGAAATGAGATTTTTATAGTTCTCGCAGATATTGATCCTGGACTGGGCGACTTGCACTGTGCTTTCGAGAAATGATTTCCACACAGGGTAGAGGCTCCTGCAAGGCAGACATAAATAACAGGACAACAGAGTTGGAAGGGAGATTGGAGATCTTCTAATCCAACGCCAGATCAATGGGGGAAGGGAGGGAGGGGAGGGAAGAAGGAAGGAATGCATGAATGAAAGAATGGAGGGAGGGAGGAAGGAAAGAAAAGAAGGAGGGAAGAACGGGAGGGAAGAAAGAGGGAGGGAGGGAATGAATGAAAGAATGGAGGGAGGGAGGAAGGAAAGAAAAGAAGGAGGAGGAATGAATGAAAGAATGGAGGAGGAGGAAGGAAAGAAAGAAGGAGGGAAGAACGGAGGAAGAAAAGAGGGAGGGAGGGAGGAAGAAGGAGGAATGAATGAATGAAAGAATGGAGGAGGGAGGAGGAAGGAAGGAAAGAAAAGAGGGAAGGAGGAGGAAGGAAGGAAGAGGAAGGAAGAAGGAGGAATGAATGAATGAATGAAAGGAGGGAGGGAGGAGGCAAGAAAAGAGGTGGGAGGGAAGAAGGAGGAATGAATGAATGAAGGTGAGAGGGAGGGAGGAGGAAGAAAGAAAAGAGGAGGAGGAGGGAAGAAGGAGGAATGAATGAAAGAATGGAGGGAGGAAGGAAGAAAGAAAAGAGGAGGAGGAAGACGAAGAGGAGGAAGAGGAGGAGGAGGAGGAGGGAAAGGAGGAAGAGGAGGAGGCGGAGGAGGAGGAGGACGGCGGCTGTGGAGTCCTTGATGTTTTCTGAGCTTGGTGGTTTTCTTGCAGACGTTTCATGACCCAACTAGGGAACATCATCGGTGCTAGAAGGGAGTGGGGATTCCTGGGAGGAGGAGGGGGAGGAGGAGGAGGAGGAGGAGGAGGAGGAGGAGGAGGAGGAGGAGGAGGAGGAGGAGGAGGAGGAGGAGGAGGAAGAGGGGGGCTGTGGGGTCCTTGGTGCTCTGAGCTTGGTGGTTTTGTTGCACACGTTTCATGACCCGACTAGGGAACATCATCAGCAGTAGGTAAATTTTGGAAATTTTGCTCCCAATTGTTATGGTAAGTTGAGGACCATCTCTAACAGAATGGGCAAAACCAAAGAATGAATGACTAAATAAGCGGGAAGAAGGAATGAGGACAGATGGTGCAAACCACCACGTATGACACACACACACACAATCAGGAAAAGAAGACAGCACAATAGCCGAAGCGCAACACTTCGTTGTCACTCGTGCAAGAGTAAAGAATGCCAGGGAAAGTTCTGCCGTAAAACGCCCCCCTGCGTAAAAATGCAATCTCGGGTCTCAAGTCCCAACGGAAAGAAGAAAAGCTCGGAATGTACCTTTTTCAGCTGCTGTTCTTTAAAGCCCTTCACTGCCCTGGCAGGCTCCGAAATGAGATTTTTATAGTTCTCGCAGATATTGATCCTGGACTGGGCGACTTGCACTGTGCTTTCGAGAAATGATTTCCACACGGGGTAGAGGCTCCTGCAAGGCAGACATAAATAACAGAACAACAGAGTTGGAAGGGAGATTGGAGGCCTTCTAATCCAACGCCAGATCAACGGGGGAAGGGAGGGAGGGAGGGAGGGGAGGGAAGAAGGAGGGAATGCATGAATGAAAGAATGGAGGGAGGGAGGAAGGGAGGGAGGAAGGAAAGAAAAGAAGGAGGGAAGAACGGGAGGGAAGAAAGAGGGAGGGAGGGGAGGGAAGAAGGAGGGAATGAATGAAAGAATGGAGGGAGGGAGGCAGGAAGGAAAGAAAAGAGGGAAGGATGGGAGGAAAGGAAGGAAGGAGGGAAGGAAGAAAGGAAAGGGAAGAAGGAGGAAATGAATGAATGAATGAAAGGAGGGAGGGAGGAAGGAAGGAGGGAGAGAGGAGGGAGGGAGGGAAGAAGGAGGGAATGAATGAATAAATGAATGGAAGGAGGGAGGGAGGGAGGAGGCAAGAAAAGAGGAGGAGAGGAGGAACAAGTAGGAATGAATGAATTAACGGAGGGAGGGAGGGAGGAGGAGGCAAGAAAAGAGGGAGGGAGGGAGGGAAGAAGGAGGATGAATGAAAGAATGGAGGAGGAAGGAAGGAAAGAAAAGAGGAGGAAGAAGAGGAGGAAGGAAAAGAGGGAGGGAGGGAGGGAGGAAGGAGGAATGAATGAAAGAATGGAGGAGGGAGGCAGGAAGGAAAGAAAAGAGGGAAGGATGGGAGGAAGGAAGGAAGGAGGGAAGGAAGAAAGGAAAGGGAAGAAGGAGGAAATGAATGAATGAAAGGAGGGAGGGAGGGAGGCAAGAAAAGAGGGAGGGAGGGGAGGGAAGAAGGAGGGAATGAATGAATGAATGGAAGGAGGGAGGGAGAGAGAGAGGGAGTGAGGAAAGAAAGAAAGAAAAGAGGGACAGAGGGAGGGGAAGGACGAAGGAGGGAGAGAGGGGAGGGGAGGGAAGAAGGAGGAAATGAATGAATGAATGAACGAACGGAGGGAGGGAGGGAGGCAAGAAAAGAGGGAAGGAGGGGAGAGAAGAAGGAGGGAATGAAGGAAGGGGGATGGAAGAAGGAGGGAATGAAGGAATGAATGAATGGAAGGAGGGAGGGAGGGAGGGAGGGAGGAAGGAAGGCAAGAAAAGAGGGAGGCAGGGGAGGGAAGGAAGGAAAAGAGGGAGGGAGGAAGGGGAGGGAAGGAGGGAATGAATGAATGGAGGGAGGGAGGAAGGAAGGAAGGAAAGAAAGAAAAGAGGGAAGGAGGGAAGGAAGGAAGGAAGGAAGGAAGGAAGAAAGGAAGGAAGATCAAACAACGTTGCTTTTTTGACATGGCTCTATCTTCACCTTCAGACTGGGAAAAAACGATCGCTCACTTCCCCAAACCTGTCTTATTGCCAAAAGCAGAGAAAAAACACCGATCCAAATCCCAAACCCATCTCATATTATTTTCTTTTCCAACGTTAAACCTTCAATCCCACCAGCACCGCAAAGTCTTGGCTTACCATTCACGGCCTGCTTCTGGCCCCATCCCACTGTGCAAGATTTATTTACAAACCGAATCTGCCTGAACATTTAACATTGTTTGTTGCTGTTCTCACACCTGCACTGTAAGCTACGGAACGCCAAGGTAAAAAAAAAAACACAACACTGGCCAATTTTAACCAGGTAAGCTGAACAGGTGCGGGGGGGGGGGGGAGAATTAACTTTGAAGAAAAACAGGATAATTAAACGGTGTGAGCATTTGTCGAGAGAGAACCCAACCACCTCTAGATGGAAAAAAAGGGATTAAACAGTAGTCCTCAACTTACTACCGCAGCTTGCAGTGATTCACCTAACAACTGCGGCAAGCAAGGTCGTAAAATGGAGCAAAAGTCACTTAACAAACGTTTCAGCAATGGAAATTTTGGACTCAATTGGGGTCGTAATTTGAGCACCACGTCAGCGGTGAAATCCTACCAGTTCGCACCGGTTCAGGCGAACCGGTAGTGATAAAAAACTACCGGTTCGCGTGAACCGGTAGTAAAAAAAGACCTACCGGTTCCCCCAAACCCGTATTTCCAACGATCAGCTGTGCCGCACGATTTAAAATCGCAAGAGAGCAGGAAATCTGCTTTTTAGTGAATCCAAATCATGCAGCACAGCTGTTCTCCCCCCCCCGTTATACTTACCTTCCGAAGCCTCCGTTTTACACGTTTGGCGCATACTGTGCATGTGTGTACACAGCATGCATTCTGTGCACATTGTGCATGCGCACACATGGCGCATGCGTGGCCAGCAAACTGGTAGCAAACCGGTTCAGATTTCACCATTGGACCAGGTATATCAGAAATGCCAACCTTTTGACAAGCCAAGTCAATGGGAAAGCCAGGTTCACTTAACAGAGGTCTTACCTAAAGTCGTTTCGTTCCTCCGCTCTCACGCCAGGCCATTCTTTCTTCAAGTACTGGCTAGCCAACTTCTGCATCCCCTGTTGTTTTTTTAAAAAAAGAAAAGAAACAAAAGCCTTTATTTACAATCGGACTTGAATCCTAGCTAGTTAATGTGAGTTTTCATATCAAATGATCTAAGTGCCAAAGCCCACTGCAACTACATAGCAAAAAAAGCTCTTAAGAGTTGTAAACCTAATTTTGCGTAGCTTCTTTTCCAAAAACACTACACTACTAACCAGAGCATACAAAACATTTGCAAGACCCATTCTTGAATACAGCTCACCTGTCTGGAACCCTCACCACATCTCTGACATAAATACAATTGAACGAGTCCAGAAATATTTTACAAGAAGAGTTCTCCGCTCCTCTGAATACAGCAAAATACATAACTCCAGACTTGAAATCCTGGGATTAGAAAACTTAGAACTCCGCCGACTCAGACATGACCTGTGTTTAATACACAGAATCATCTATTGCAATGTCCTTCCTGTTGAAGACTACTTCAGCTTCAATCGCAATAATACAAGAGCAAACAACAGATTCAAACTTAATGTTAACCGCTCCAATCTTGATTGCAGAAAATATGACCTCTGTAACAGAGTTGTTAACACTTGGAACACACTACCTGACTCTGTGGTCTCTTCCCAAAATCCCCAAAGCTTCAACCAAAAACTGTCTACTATTGACCTCACCCCATTCCTAAGCGGTCTGTAAGGGGCGTGCATAAGAGCACAAAAGTGCCTACCGTTCCTGTCCTATTGTTTTCTTTCATTATATGTGTTTATATATAATGTTGTGACAAAACAAATAAATAAAATAAAATAAATAAAAATAAATAAATAAATAAATGTCCTTCAAAATATTTTCTGGTGGGAAATAGGAACGTCCCTCCCCGGTTGACTGGATTAAAGTGCCAGCAATTAATCTAAGACTTATAGAAGAGAATATATGTTGACTGAGGGCTGAACCTCAATTAATCATTGTATTAATCGCTGAGTTAATCAGTGAAACAACTCCAAAAGTTGCAAATGCTCCAACACTGGAAGTTTTTTAAGAAGAGATCGGACAACCGTTTGTTTGAAATGTTAAATAGGCTCTCCTGCCTGAGCAGGGGGTTGGACTAGAAGACCTCCAAGGTCCCTTCCAACTCTTCTATTTCTAATTCTGTTCTATTCTTATGCCTCCAGACTTGAAATCCTGGGATTACAATTGTGGGGTGCTTGGTGGTTTCTCTACTGAGTTGATTTCTTGCAAACATTTCATCATCCAACTAACTAGCATCATCAGTGCTAGGAGAGAGCAGGAGGAGGAGGAGGAGGAGGAGGAGAAGTCCCTGAGTTGATTTCTTACAAACATTTCATGACCAAATTAGGTAACATGATGGCTGTCCTCAAGACAAGGCAAGATGAGTAAAAAAGTCAAAGCATTTTGGATTAGAGTATGGTGGATCATGCAGAATATTTTGAAAAAGAAGATTAAGTTTACTCCGCAGTTAGGAATAATTATGGACTGTACAGCTATAGAGACTAAATTGATTTTGAACTTAATAACAGCCGCGAGACTTTTGATTGCTCAATATTGGAAGAAAGAAGAATGACCTACAATTGAAGAATGGACACTCAAAGTATCAAATCTGGCAGAAATGGCAAAAATCTCTGCTTACTCGAAAGACCATACACAAGAAAAATATATTTTAGAATGGAAAATGTGGATTGATTATATTCAAAATAAGTATCAGATAAAAAAATATCGAATAGCATAAGAGTAAATTTAGGAAATATTTTGTATTAGATATATTTCTGAAGGAGAGGGGAATTGAGAGTGTGATTAAGTGTGGAGTGACTAGAGATTATAATTTAGGAATTATTTTGGATTATGATTGTTAGTTTTGATACCCTGCATTTTGTTCTGGGAAGTCGGGGTGGGGGGTGGGGGGTAAGGGGGAGGGAATTGGGGGTTGAGGTAGAGATGGAGTGATGGTTAATGTACAGGGATTATTGAAGATGTATAAATATAATTAATGTAGGGTCGGGTCTGCCCAGTTACCATTTTAGAACGGTGGGAGGGAGAAAAGAGAGAGTAGGAGGTAGGAAAGAGGAGAAGAGGAAGGAAGAGGGGTAGAAGAGGGAGAAGGAAGGTGTAGGGTGGAGGGAGGAGAGGATGTAGATAAGAGAAGGAGAGGAAGGTCTGGAAAGTAAAAGAAGGTAGAAGAGGGAAGAGTGTTAAAAAGGGGGGTGGTGACTGGGCAAGCCCGACTAATTGTATATAACTGTACATTGGATGAATTATTTAATATGATTGTAAAAATAAAACCTTTTTAAAAAAAAAAAAAAAGGCAAGGCAAGATGAAAAGACCAAGACATTCATTCTGAAATTATTTTCTTGGATTTTTACATAAAATAATACAGAGCCAGTTTGATCTACTGGTAAAGGCAGCAGGTTGGAAATCAGGAGATGGAGAGTTCTAGTCCTACCTTAGGCATGAAAGCTGTCTGGGTGACTTTGGGCCATTCACCAGGCGACAGCGAGTTCTAGACCCGCCTTAGGCATGAAAGTGACTTTCAGCCGATCGGCAGGAGATGATGATGAGTTCAAGTGCCTCCTTAGCTATGAAAGCCAATTGGGCGGCTTTGAGCCAATCGCCAGGAAACGGTGAGTTCTAGTCACCGGTGAGTTCTAGTTTCATGCGCCTTAGCCATGAAACCCGTCTGGGTATCCTTGAGCCAGTCATTTCCCTCTCAAACCCAACTCACCTCACAGGGTTGTTGTTCTGGGGAAAATCTCTAAGGAGATTTTTTGTTTTTTACTGCCTTGGGTTATTTCTAAAATAACAATGGTGGGGATCAGTGGTGAAATCCATTATTTTTTTACTACCGGTTCTGTGGGCATGGCTTGGTGGGTGTGGTGTGGTGGGCGTGGCTTGGTGGGCATGGCAGGGGAAAGATACTGCAAAGTCCCCATTCCCTCCTGGGGGAAGGATACTGCAGAATCTCCATTCCCTCCCCACTCCTGGGGGAAGGATATTGCAAAATCTCCATTCCCACCCCACTCCTGGGGGAAGGATATTGCAAAATCCCCATTCCCTCCCCACTCCTGGGGGAAGGATATTGCAGAATCTCCATTCCCACCCCACTCTGGGGCCAGCCAGAGGTGGTATTTGCCAGTTCTCCAAACTGCTCAAAATTTCCGCTACCGGTTCTCCAGAACCTGTCAGAACCTGAGCCTCTGTGGCTCAGACTGCTAATGCAGTCTGTTATTAACAGCAGCTGCCTGCAATTACTGCAGGTTCAAGTCCCACCAGGCCCAAGGTTGACTCAGCCTTCCATCCTTTATAAGGTGGGTAAAATGAGGACCCAGATTGTTGGGGGCAATAAAAGTTGACTTTGTATATAATATACAAATGGATGAAGACTATTGCTAACATAGTGTAAGCTTATGCCTCCAGACTTGAAATCCTGGGATTACAATTGTGGGGTGGTTGGTGGTTTCTCTACTGAATTGTTTTCTGGCAGACGTTTCATCACCCAACTAACTAGCATCATCAGTGCTAGGAGAGAGCAGCAGGAGGAGGAGGAGGAGGAGAAGTCCCTGAGTTGATTTCTTACAAACATTTCATGACCAAATTAGGTAACATGATGGCTGTCCTCAAGACAAGGCAAGATGAGTAAAAAAGTCAAAGCATTTTGGATTAGAGTATGGTGGATCATGCAGAATATTTTGAAAAAGAAGATTAAGTTTACTCCGCAGTTAGGAATAATTATGGACTGTACAGCTATAGAGACTAAATTGATTTTGAACTTAATAACAGCCGCGAGACTTTTGATTGCTCAATATTGGAAGAAAGAAGAATGACCTACAATTGAAGAATGGACACTCAAAGTATCAAATCTGGCAGAAATGGCAAAAATCTCTGCTTACTCGAAAGACCATACACAAGAAAAATATATTTTAGAATGGAAAATGTGGATTGATTATATTCAAAATAAGTATCAGATAAAAAAATATCGAATAGCATAAGAGTAAATTTAGGAAATATTTTGTATTAGATATATTTCTGAAGGAGAGGGGAATTGAGAGTGTGATTAAGTGTGGAGTGACTAGAGATTATAATTTAGGAATTATTTTGGATTATGATTGTTAGTTTTGATACCCTGCATTTTGTTCTGGGAAGTCGGGGTGGGGGTGGGGGGTAAGGGGGAGGGGAATTGGGGGGTTGAGGGTAGAGATGGAGTGATGGTTAATGTACAGGGATTATTAAAGATGTATAAATATAATTAATGTAGGGTCGGGTCTGCCCAGTTACCATTTTAGAATGGTGGGAAGGGAGAAAAGAGAGAGTAAGAGGTAGGAAAGAGGAGAAGAGGAAGGAAGAGGGGTAGAAGAGGGAGAAGGAAGGTGGAGGGTGGAGGGAGGAGAGGATGTAGATAAGAGAAGGAGAGGAAGGTCTGGAAAGTAAAAGAAGGTAGAAGAGGGAAGAGTGTTAAAAAGGGGGGTGGTGACTGGGCAAGCCCGACTAATTGTATATAACTGTACATTGGATGAATTATTTGATATGATTGTAAAAATAAAACCTTTTTAAAAAAAAAAAAAAAGGCAAGGCAAGATGAAAAGACCAAGACGTTCATTCTGAAATTATTTTCTTGGATTTTTACATAAAATAATACAGAGCCAGTTTGATCTACCGGTAAAGGCAGCAGGTTGGAAGCCAGGAGATGGAGAGTTCTAGTCCTGCCTTAGGCATGAAAGCTGTCTGGGTGACTTTGGGCCACTCACCAGGTGACAGAGAGTTCTAGACTCGCCTTAGGCATGAAAATGACTTTCAGCCGATCGGCAGGAGATGATGATGAGTTCAAGTGCCTCCTTAGCTATGAAAGCCAATTGGGCGGCTTTGAGCCAATCGCCAGGAAACGGTGAGTTCTAGTCACCGGTGAGTTCTAGTTTCATGCGCCTTAGCCATGAAACCCATCTGGGTATCCTTGAGCCAGTCATTTCCCTCTCAAACCCAACCCACCTCACAGGGTTGTTGTTCTGGGGAAAATCTCTAAGAAATTTTTTTTATTTTTTACTGCCTTGGGTTATTTCTAAAATAACAATGGTGGGGATCAGTGGTGAAATCCATTATTTTTTTACTACCGGTTCTGTGGGGGTGGCTTGGTGGGGGTGGTGTGGTTTGGTGGGCTGGCTTGGTGGGCGTGGCAGGGAAAGGATATTGCAAAATCCCCATTCCCACCCCACTCCTGGGGGAAGGATACTGCAGAATCGCCATTCCCTCCCCACTCCTGGGGGAAGGATACTGCAAAATCTCCATCCCCACCCCACTCCTGGGGGAAGGATATTGCAAAATCCCCATTCCCTCCCCACTCCTGGGGGAAGGATATTGCAAAATCCCCATTCCCTCCCCACTCCTGGGGGAAGGATACTGCAAAATCCTCATTCCCTCCCCACTCCTGGGGGAAGGATATTGCAGAATCTCCATTCCCACCCCACTCTGGGGCCAGCCAGAGGTGGTATTTGCCAGTTCTCCGAACTGCTCAAAATTTCCGCTACCAGTTCTCCAGAACCTGTCAGAACCTGAGCCTCTGTGGCTCAGACTGCTAATGCAGTCTGTTATTAACAGCAGCTGCCTGCAATTACTGCAGGTTCAAGTCCCACCAGGCCCAAGGTTGACTCAGCCTTCCATCCTTTATAAGGTAGGTAAAATGAGGACCCAGATTGTTGGGGGCAATAAAAGTTGACTTTGTATATAATATACAAATGGATGAAGACTATTGCTAACATAGTGTAAGCCGCCCTGAGTCTTCGGAGAAGGGCGGGATATAAATGCAAAAAAAAAAAAAAAAACCTGCTGGATTTCACCCTGGTGGGGATATATAATTCAGAGAAACAAATAAACCCTGGAAAGAAAATAAACCAAAGGCCAGGGAATGCAAACAGGCGATCTGTCTTGATAATAGGAATCCTTTCCCTGCTCAGGTTCTGGCCCAGCTCATTTACAGGATCCGACCGAGTTCGGCTGGTTGGCTGGCTGGTGATTTTGCGGCCGACTGGAGGAAGCCCTTCGATTTCATGAATAAAAGAAACTAAATCAATAAATGATGAGCTCTCCTTCAGGGCCCCTCACTTTTTCATTCCCAAAAGTCTCGTGAGGATCTTCCTGCCAGAATAAAATGCTTTTTCTTCCCTATTTCTTTTTTCTAACCCCCCCCCCCCGCCGCTTTCCTGAGACAGAAGGCACAGCAGCTTGCGGGGAAATGGAGAATATTGGGCACTGCTCAACGGTGGCTTTCCTCCTGATGGGACAATTGAAGGCAAAACGAAATCGCCAGTCCTTGCGGAACCTCAACCTCTTGGACTTTGAAGGATTAAGCCCCCCCCCCAAGGTTATGAAGGACAAAATAAATACAAATAAAACCGGGGGGGGGGATATTCTGTAATAGGATTGTGCGGTAATTCAGATAATTATTCTATTTCTATTTCCATTCCATTCCTTTCTTTTTTCTTCCTCCTTATTTCATTCCATTCTGCAATCCAGCAAGAAAGACACAGACTTCAGAGGATAATTAGAACTGCAGAAAAAATAATTGCTACCAACTTGCCTTCCATTGAGGACCTGTATACTGCACGAATCAAGAAGAGGGCCGTGAAAATATTTACAGACCCCTCGCATCCTGGACATAAACTGTTTCAACTCCTACCCTCAAAACGACGCTATAGAGCACTGCACACCAGAACAACTAGACACAAGAACAGTTTTTCCCCGAACGCCATCACTCTGCTAAACAAATAATTCCCTCAACACTGTCAGACTATTTACTGAATCTGCACTACTGCTCAACCATTGGCTGGACTTCTGTGATGTCACAGGCGATTCAGATTATTTCTACAGGTAAAGAATGGAATGGAATAGAATAGAATACATAATAAATAGAATAGAATAGAATAGAATAGAATAGAATAGAATAGAATCAGAAAGAAGAGTGAGAGGAATAGGAATAGAATAATAGGAATAGAATAAGAATTGGAATGGAATGGAATGGAATAGAATAGAATAGAATTCCTCTGAAAACAACAAAATACCTTATCCCACCAGACTTGAAATCCTAGGCTTAGAAAACTTGGAACTCCGTCGCCTTCGACATGACCTAAGTTTAACTCACAGAATCGTCTATTGTAATGTCCTTCCTGTCAAAGACTACTTCAGCTTTAATTGCAATAATACTAGAGCAACTAATAGATTTAAACTTAATGTCAACTGCTTTAATCTAGATTGCAGAAAATATGACTTCTGCAACAGAATCATCAGTGCTTGGAATACTTTACCTGACTCTGTGGTCTCTTCTCATAATCCTAAAAGCTTTAACCAAAAACTCTCTACTATTGACCTCACCCCATTCCTAAGAGGACTATAAGGGGCGTGCATAAGCGCACAAACGTGCCTACCGTTCCTGTCCTATTGTTTTTCTTTTCTTCTTCCTATATATGTTTATATGTGTATATACTATATAATCTTTTTGTATGATGTTGTGACAAAATAAATAAATTAATTAATTAATCGTTTCATAGTTCCCACCACCAATCTCTTTCCACTTATGACTGTATGACTATAACTGTTGCTGGTAATCCTTATGATTTATATTGATATTGATTGTTTCCTGATTGCTTATTTGTACCCTACGATTATCATTAAGTGTTGTAAGTGTTGTACCTTGATGAAGGTATCTTTTATGTACACTGAGAGCATATGCACTAATGAAAAATTCCTTGTGTGTTCCATCACACCTGGCCAATAAAGAATTCTATTCTATTCTATTCTATTCTATTCTATTCTATTCTATTCTATTCTATTCTATTCTATTCTATTCCTAATTCTATTAATTCCTCTCCTCTCTTCTCCCTTCCCTTCCCTCCCCTCCCCTTCCTTTCCCCTTTCTATTCTATTCTATTCTATTCTATTCTATTCTGTTCTGTTCTGTTCTGTTCTGTTCTGTTCTGTTCATTCCTTTCTTTTCCTTTCTTCTCCCTATGTGCAGAAGGTAAAAAACACATTACTTCCTGATTAAAACCAGAAAGTAATGATACCGAGGCAGCGGGTGTCGCCGGTGGTTCGGCGATCGCTACCGGATCACCGAACCACTGGCCACGATCGCTACCGGATCGCGAGATCCGATCAGAACTGGGAGCATTTTACTCCTGCTTTATACTCTTTAAGCTTGGATATTTCCTTGTAGACGTTTCATCACCCAACTAGGTAACATCATCAGTGGAAGAAGGAAAGAAGGGAGGGAGGAGGAGGAGGAGGTGGAGGAAGAAGAAGAGGAAGAGAGAACTCTGGGGTTCTTTATATTCTTTAAGCTTGGATGTTTTCTCGTAGACATTTCATCACCCAGCTAGGTCACACCATCAGTGTTAGAAGAGAATGTGGTTTAGCGTAGGTCATATTCTCTACCCTGTTTTCCTGAAAATAAGACATCCCCTGATAATAAGCCCAATCGGGCTTTTGACTGCATGCGCTAAAATACGCCCCACCCCCCAAAAAATATGCCCTCCCCAAAAGTATTTAAATGCAGAATTGGAAATCAGGTAAGACAGTAAGAAGAGCCCCATCTTGCTCCATGTGCCCCAAAATAATAAAACCCTCCCGAAAATAAGGCTGAGCGCTTATTTTGGGGTTCAAAAATATATAGGACAGGGTCTTATTTTCGGGTAGTTGAGTATTCAAGCATCTGCAAGAAAACAACACACTGCGGAGAGAGACCCGCCCAACACCAAGGACCCAACATACCAATCTCGTAAATCAGAGCACCGTAGTTTCAACCACGAGCAACACACCCTGCAGGTTGTTAGTCCTCGTGGTTTTGTCGTCGGGTTTGCAAGATTAAAGAAAAGCAGGTTGAAAGACTCCTAGCTTAAAAAAAAACAAAAAAAAACCAACGACCAACAACGCTGGAAATTTTTTAAGAAAATGTTGGATAGCCATTTGTCTGAAATGGTGTAGGGTTTCCTGCCTGGGCAGCGGGTTGGACTAGAAGACCTCCGAGGTCCCTTCCAACTCTGATATTATTATTATAACCACCAAACGCCATCATCATGATTCTTTGTATGCTAAAATGACGTTTCGTATTGGAAATCGTAAATGGTTTTTTAAATCAGGGAGAGGAGAGAGGCGAGCGTCCCCCCCCCCCACCCATCGCATAATATCCTGCTTGTTCTCTTCAAGGACACTTGGTGGTTTGGCTCTCGAGACTTTCCCGGAGACAAAAGACATCCTTGTTTAGCTCCAACTGGGAAATCGAGCCATAGTTTTAACCTCTGACACGGTTGCACCGAGCGTGCGATGATGGAGCGTGTTCAGGAGTCGCTTATGGAGGGTGGCTTGGCATGACTTTGAACTCAGGACCGCTAGCGTACAGCGATAAGAAAGCTCCCGCTTCCGCACAGGAGGTCCTCGACTTACAACAGTTTGTTTCGCGACCGTCCGAAATTACGCCAGCGCTGGAAAAAAAAAAGTGACTCTTGATAAGCCACCAGGGATCAAAAGCTCGGCAACTGGTTCGTATTTATGACGGTTGCGAGTCCCGGGGTCGCGTGATACCCCTTTTTGTGACCTTCGGGGAAGATGGATTCCGGGTTACTTAACAACTGGAGTGACTCACTTAAGAACTGTGTCAAGGAAGGGCTTGTAAAATGAGGCAAAATTCACTTTGCAACTGCCTTTTATTCAGATACTCAAGCTGGGTGTTGACACTCGCTTAGCGACATAAATTTTGGGGATGAACTGCGGTCGTAAATCAAGGAATGCCTGTATAGACAATAATTCCTATGTTGAATTTCTTGGTTTTAAATATTTCCTCACACGCATGCAGCCGAAGCTGAACTTCACAATATATATGATTATACGAAAGTCCTCAACTTACTGAACTCACAGTTTCTAATATCCTCCAAAATACTGAAATTTCATTGTACAACTAATCCTCGTTTAGCGATTGCCATTTAGTGACCATTCACAATTACAACCGTGACAAAAAAAGTAATTTTAAGATCAATCCTCACGTTTACGACTTTGCCAGGAAAGCAAAGCAAAGCTAAACTCAGATCGTTAAGCACAGTTGTGGTTTCACTTAGCAACCGCTTTACTTAACCATGACACCGTGCGAGGACTATCAAGAAGCGTGGGTTTAAATATACCATGGGAAGCATCGACTTTTTTTTCAACAGTGACTTTGCTAGAGGGAAACCTCAACCATTCGATTAGCGGCCGTTCAAAGTTACGACGGCATTGAAAAAAAGCGACCGATGACCCGTTTCTCACACTTACGACCGCTGCAGCATCCGCATGGCTGTGTGAGCAAATATCGGGCACTGGCATGTATTTATGACTTTAGCGCTGTCCCAGGTTCAATTGTGGTCATAAATCAAGGACTGCCTGTAGATTGCATTTTTAAAAATAATAATAATAATAATCATCATCTGGAATTCGTCTTATTTTTATGCAAAATCCAAATGAGTTCATGCTGGAGCTGTATTTCTCGGATAATCTTTAGATCCTTTTGGAATTAATCTCCTGGCTTCTACCCATCTGGGATTATTACCAAGGCAGGAACTGTGCCACGTTTTAGCTGGCAGTATTTATTTATTTATTTTCAAACTTCAGCATTTGCTCAGAAATCCCGCTGGGTAAATTAGAGACGTAACCCCTAGCGGGTAAGTTTCGATTACAACCTTGAGACTCCAAAGTCAGGAATGGCCCCGAGTTGTTCTTTTGACGAGGAGAAGGCACACATGAAATGGGAAGGCGACATGACTGGGAGGCTTAATTTCACGGACCCAACCTAAAAAAAACTCCGCTTGCTTGATTTACAGTCGTATCAGAGGGAAGATTTAGATTCAGCCAGCGAGCAACTGTTATTTCCCCCCAGTTCTTTGTGCGGTGTCAGCTCAGAAATCAAACGAAGTTATCTTTCTCTAGCGTCTGCATTTCCTACGTCGGATGAGGAGAGCAGAGAGTGGCCTTCTGTCCTGGTTGCTTTTTATGGAAGTGTGATTGGGAGCGTTTTAACAAACTGCATCCCTGTTTGGTTGGGTGGCAGCAGCAGCTCAGATAGAAAGTCCCTACAGAGGGTGGTGAGGACAGCTGTTGTGTCTTCGGCTCCCGAGCCTGGCCTCTTGACAGAGAGTGACTCAAGAGAGTGAGGGGGAAGAGCCGAAAAGGCTTTTTCCCTCTGCAGGACCTTCCTCTCTGGCTCTGCTCCAGGTTCCAGAGGCAGGCCAGGTGGAGGAGATGACGAGGCCTCTTTCTCCTGCACCTTCCCTCTCCCAGGCAACGCCTCAAGACCCAGCTGCTGACAATCAGTCCTGGTTAAATCCCAGGCATCGCAGAAAGGAGAGGCGGGAACAACAAAAGAAGGGGTGGGGCAGGCCTAGAGAGTGCTGAGTCACGGAGCCACACCCCACAGGGTATAAAAGCAGGAGGAGCTGCTCTATAGTTTCTTGTGATGGACAAAAACTGACTCTTGGAAACTTTGGCTGCAATATTTCGAGACTAAGAATTTGGCTTCTGGATTTCTGTTTATTTCTGAACTCTTGGTTGCTCCAGCAACGAACTGCAGTTACGCTGGCTTCTGAGGAGATAAGAGAACTTGCCAGGCAATCGCAGGTTCGTTGCCAGAACTGATATCTGTCGTAGGAATAAATTGCTGGCAAATATAGTCAGCTCGCATGTCTTCTTGGTTGTGGTTGGGGTGGGGGGGACAGAACAACAGCGGGAGAAGAGTATAGGAAGTTCGCTTCCCGTTATTCAGGATACTGCTTATAAGTGCTATGTTCTTAGAGCTCGAAGCATTGTTAGAGACCCCACACACCCTCTTCACAGTCTGTTTCTGTTGCTCCCCTCTGGGAGGAGGTTTCAAAGTATTTCTAGCAGGACTCCCCGATTCTGTAATGGCTTTGTTCCCTAGGCCATCCGTCTGGTAAACGTGCAAGATTCGTTTTTCTCACCGTGTACATGTATACATCCGGAGTAGACTTTGTTGTTTCTCTCTGTCATATAATATATGTGGGTACATACAAATAATTTTGTATGTATGTATCTATGTACGCATGTGTATATATATATATGTGTATTATTTATTTCATTTATTTTGTCATGTTTATAGAGTATGAATTGAAGGTGGTGACCCTTTGAGAGCTGCATGCAATGAAATTTCATTTTAATGTATGCCGATTAGTGTACATTCAAGGTGACAATAAAGTTATTATTCTATTCTATTCTATTCTATTCTATTCTATTCTATTCTATTCTATTCTATTCTATTCTATTCCTATTTCTTTTCTATTCTGCCCAAAATATCTGGAGGAATTTTTTTTCTTACAATTATTTGGCGGGGCAAAACATTAAAAGAAGTAAACACAAAACAGTCGAGTGGATTAAGTGGATCACCTTCTGAGATCACAGCAAATTTAATCACTTTTATCGGAAATATTGTAGTAATTCACAAGGTAGCCTACTAAATGTCATTTTACCTTACGTTTTATCCATTTGCTAGGATAAACTGTTGTAGGCCTTTTATGAGGAATTCATGTTTTTTTTTCTTTTTTTAATCTTCCTCTTCTAGTAAGACAGATATAAGGGAGGGGGAGGGAAACTGCTCTGTTTCATCTGTGATATCATTTATTCCTGCCAACCAAGACAATCGATGCATTTCTCTTCTGGAAAAAAATCCGAGTACCTCTTGATCCCTCAGGAGTGTCTCTCCAACAGAAAGGCAGCCTATCAATCCATTCAGTTAACAAACACGTCACTTCTTTCTGCCAGGATCCTGATAGTTAGGGAATCTACCCACTCCTGATCCCATCGTTATTATTTAAACAAAGGAGCCATGGAAAAATCTGGAGGACTTTTTCTGCTGGTAAAATAATAAAATAAAATAAAATATATAACAAAATATAATAATAATAAATAACATAAAATAAAAATAAAATAAAATAAAAAATATAATATAATAATAATAAAATAAAATAAAAATATAATATAATATTTAATAAAATAAAATAAAATAATAATAAAATAAAATAATAATAAGTAAAATAATAAAATAAAATAAAATAAAATAAAATAAACATTTCTACATTTAGGCAAAAAAAACCAACAACCCAAAATGCACAGGTACCGGATATGTGGTACCTTGCTCCATAGTAGTACCTGTGAGAGGGATCTTGGAGTCCTAGTGGACAACCATTTAAATAGGAACCAGCTGTGCGCTGCAACTGCCAAAAAAGCTAACACAGTTCTGGGCTGCATAAATAGAGGGATAGAATCAAGATCACGTGAAGTGTTAGTGCCACTTTATAATGCCTTGGTAAGGCCACACTTGGAATATTGCATCCAGTTTTGGTCCCCACGATGTAAAAAAGATGTTGAGACTCTAGAAAGAGTGCAGAGAAGAGCAACAAAGATGATTAGGGGACTGGAGGCTAAAACATATGAAGAACGGTTGCAGGAACTGGGTATGTCTAGTTTAATGAAAAGAAGGACTAGGGGAGACATGATAGCAGTGTTCCAATATCTCAGGGGCTGCCACAAAGAAGAGGGAGTCAAACTATTCTCCAAAGCACCTGAGGGTAGAACAAGAAGCAATGGGTGGAAACTAATCAAGGAGAGAAGCAACTTAGAACTAAGGAGAAATTTCCTGACAGGTAGAACAATTAATCAGTGGAACGACTTGCGCGCAGAAGATGTAAATGCTCCAACACTGGAAAAATTTAAGAAAATGTTGGATAACCATTTGTCTGAAGTGGTGTAGGGTTTGCTGACTGGGCAGGGGGTTGGACTAGAAGGCCTCCAAGGTCCCTTCCAACTATGATGTTGTTGTTGTTGTTGTTGTTGTTGTTGTTGTTGTTGTTGTTGTTGTTGTTATTAAAATAAAAATAAAAATAAAATGTGTTCCAGGGAAAATAATGCCCAGGATTGCAATGTTTTTATTTTTTATTTTTAGTTTACTTCTTGAGAAAACAGGCTCTGCTCTGCTGGGAATTCACGCTGCCAAAGGCTCCATCTTCGGAGCTGCCTGAAACCACTTAGCAAGTAGCCTCCGTCTCATCAATTTCAATTCTCCCTTTATGGAATATGGAAAAAGTCACCCCGAATAGGATCACCAGGGAGCACTTAGGCAGAACTGACTAGGGAATCCTGGGAGTTGAAGTCCACCTGTTTTAAAAACTTGAGAAAAGCTGCTGTATTGGAATACAAGAGCTATCGGGAATGGAATGGAAAATAGAAAATATGGAATGGAATTCAAAATAGAAAATGGAATGGAATGGTGTGGAATGGATTGGAGTGGAGTAGAATGGAAATAGAGAATATAATGGAATGGAATGGAAAATAGAAAATATAGAATGGAATGGAGTGGAATGGAAATATAGAATATAGAATATGATGGGATGGGATGGACATAGAAAACAGAGAATATAATGGGATGGGATGGAGTGGAATGGAAATAGAGAATAGAGAATATAATGGAATGGAAAATAAAAAATACAGAATGGAATGGAGTGGAGTGGAATGGAAATAGAAAATATAGAATGGAATGGAATGGAATAGAAATAGAAATAGAAAATAAAGATAATGGAATGGAATGGAAAATAGAAAATATAGAATGGAATGGAGTGGATTGGAATAGAAATAGAAAATAAAGAATTGAATGGAATGGAATAGAAATAGAAATAGAAAATAAAGATAATGGAATGAAATGGAAAATAGAAAATATAGAATGGAATGGAGTGGAATGGAAATATAGAATATAGAATATGATGGGATGGGATGGAATGGAATGGAATGGAATGGACATAGAAAACAGAGAATATAATGGGATGGGATGGAGTGGAATGGAAATAGAAAATAGAGAATATAATGGAATGGAAAATAAAAAATACAGAAAGGAATGGAGTGGAGTGGAATGGAAATAGAAAATATAGAATAGAATAGAATTTTATTGGCCAAGTGTGATTGGACACACAAGGAATTTGTCTTGGTGCATATGCTCTCAGTGTACATAAAAGAAAAGATACCTTCATCAAGGTACAACATTTACAACACAATTGATGGTCAATATATCAATATAAATCATAAGGATTGCCAGCAACAAGTTATAGTCATACAGTCATAAGTGGAAAGAGATTGGCGATGGGAACTATGAAACGATTAATAGTAGTGCAGATTCAGTAAATAGTCTGACAGTTTGAGGGAATTATTGAATGGAATGGAATAGAAATAGAAAATAAAGATAACGGAATGGAATGGAAAATAGAAAATATAGAATGGAATGGAATGGAGTGGAGTGGAATGGAATAGAAACAGAAAATAAAGAATATAATGGAATGGAATGGAAAATAGAAAATATAGAATGGAATGGGGTGGAATGGAATGGAAATATAGAATATAGAATATGATGGAATGGGATGGACATAGAAAATAGAGAATAGAATAGAAAATATAATGGAATGGAATGGAAAATAGGAAATATAGAACGGAATGGAATGGAAATATAGAATACAGAATATGATGGGATGGGATGGACATAGAAAATAGAGAATATAATGGAATGGAATGGAAAATAGGAAATATAGAACGGAATGGAGTGGAGTAGAATGGAATGGAAATATAGAATACAGAATATGATGGAATGGGATGGACATAGAAAATAGAGAATATAATAGAATGGAAAATAGAAAACATAGAGTGGAATGGAGTGGAGTGGAGAATTCAATAAGTGGAGCTCCAAAGATCTTCTAATACAGGTAGTCCTTGACTTACAACAGTTCATTTAGTGACCATTCAAAGTTACAATGGCACTGAAAAAATGTGACTTATGACCGTTTTTCTCACTTACAACCATTGCAGCCTCCCCCCCCGCCCACCCCCCGGGGTCACATGAACAAAATTCAGACACTTGGCAACTAGCTCATATTTATGGCGGCTGTAATGTCCTCCGAGGGGGGGGGATCACGTGACACACACACCCCTTTTGCGACCTTCTGACAAGCAAAGCCAATGGGGAAGCCGGATTCAATTAACAACCGTGTGTTACTAATTTAACAACGCGCGGGATTCACTTAACAGCTGTAATAAAAAAAGGGCGTTAAAAAAAAAAACGGGGCAAAACTCACTTAACGACTATGTTGGGCTCGCTTGCGGTCGTAGGTCGAGGACTGCCAGTATGTGGAAAAAAAAGGGAGAGGGCCCCTGCAAAAATTAAATAGAGATTTCCCAGACAATGTGTGGAAACAGTTTGAAGAGAATATGCCCTTCTGGACAAAGGGGAAAACATGAATAAGACTTGGACAATAACTATTCTGTGAACTATATTATAAATTTGATATATTTGACCTTAAACTTCCCTTAGGGAAACCTCTTTGAAGTCTGTAACAAAGCGCTGGAGATCTTTCAGATTTAATCCTTTTTATTGCAAAACAAAAGGTTTTTCTTCGCAGGAGATCCTTCTCTGCAAGAAGGACAAATCGCCCCTGCATCAAAATTACGCTGGTAGAATGAATTTTTTTTGGCGCTTCTTAAATGTTCGTGTTAAATGAGGCCGAACCGGTTTATGCCATAATAATGATAAATATCAAAGATGTGACTGGAGCTCCTGTTATTCTGCGTGCAGTTATTACCGTAGCATGTAACGTTACTTTCGCACCTAGCCTTTTATTTGATTTTCTTAAAATAAACAACTCATGTTGATGACAATAGCTAATACTCCTTCTTCTTCCCATTTTCCCCACAAACAACAACCCTGTGAGGTGGGTTGGAATGAGAGGGGGGGGGGGAAATTGGGCGGCCCAAAGTCATCCAGTTGGCTTTCACGACTAAATGGGAACTAGAACTCTCCGTCTCCTGGTGATTGGACCAAAGTCTCGCAGCCAGTTTTTATGCCTATGGTGGGACTAAAACTCGCCATCTCCTGATGATTGGATCAAAGTTACCAGCCAGCTTTCATGCCTAAGGCAGGACTAGAACTCATTGTCTCCTGGTGATTGGTCCAGAGTCACCCAGGTGACTTTCATAGCTAAGGCGGGACTAGAATTCACTATCGCCTGGTGATTAGCCCAAAGTCTCCCAGCCAGCTTTCCTGCCTATGGTGAAACTAGAACTCACCATCTGACTTTGGGCTCAAAGTCATCCACCTAGCTTTCATCCTAAAGTGGGACTAGAATTCACTAGCTCCTGGTGATTGGCCCAAAGTTTCCCAGGTGACTTTCATAGCTAAGGTGGGGCTAGAATTCACTATCTCCTGGTGATTGGCTCAAAGTCTCCCAGGTGACTTTCATCGCTAAGGTGAGACTAGAATTCATCATCTCCTAGTGATTGGCTCAAAGTCACCCACCTGGCTTTCATGCCTAAGGTGGGACTAGAATAGAATAGAATAGAATAGAATAGAATAGAATAGAATAGAATAGAATAGAATTTTATTGGCCAAGTGTGATTGGACACACAAGGAATTTGTCTTGGTGCAGATGCTCTCAGTGTACATAAAAGAAAAGATCCGTTCATCAAGGTACAACATTTACAACACAATTGATGGTCAATATATCAATATTGATATATTGACTAGAACTCACAGTCTCCCAGTTTCTAACCTGGTGCCTTCACCACTAGACCAAACTGTGAGGTTTTTTTTTCTACAGTACTTTTCCTTGATGAAAACAAAAATTACTTCCTGATCTATCCAGGGTTCTTCGTGAAAAACACATTTATTGATGAAAGCAGTTGTAAACCACACGATATTGGCCGACCTTAAGGCTTAATAAATGGTTAAAAACAATAACTGGAAACAACAACAATAGGACAGAAGGCAGCTAAAGAGTTTAAGGCCCAACTAGGGTGACCAAAGACGCAGAAAATATTGTTAGTGGTGCAGTCACAGGACAATAGCAAAATAATTCCTTCTCTTTGTAGTGTCACAAATCTGCTGACGTAGAACGAACTAGCCACAATTCATGGTTTCTTCTGGCCTGCTTAATGAAAGGGACAAGCATCCATCTTCAATGGGCTGCTGGTCCCATTTTTATCTTTATTTCTAGAAAACAGACTTCAAACTATCCGGGAAAAAGTGAAGGAGCTAACAGAGACAGCAAACTCGACCGTTTGAATTAGAGAAAAGAATATATCTAGTTTTGTTTCTTCTTCGGAAACCTCTTCTGGACTTTGTGCTCGAGACAGGGAAAAAAAATATGAACTTTTGACATCGGGGTTTGCTGATTAACCTGGTTTGTTGTTATGGAAGTGGCTAGTATTTGTTCAATTGGTAAACTTGAGGTCATGCAGGCAATCCTCGACTTAAAGACCACAACTGAACCCAAAATTTATGTTGCTAAACAAGACAGTTGTTCAAAATGGGTTTCGCCCCATTTTATGGCCTTTCTTGCCGCAGTTGTTAAGTGAACCACCGCAGTTGTTAAGTTAGTTAACACGGTTGTTAAGTCAATCTGGCTTCCCCACTGAGTTTGCTTGTCAGAAGATCGCAAAAGGGGGTCATGTGATCTGCTTGCAATTACTGCAGGTTCTAGTCCCACCAGGCCCAAGGTTGACTCAGCCTTCCATCCTTTATAAGGTAGGTAAAATGAGGACCCAGATTGTTGGGGGGGGCAATAAGTTGACTTTGTAAATATACAAATAGAATGAGACTATTGCCTTACACACTGTAAGCTGCCCTGAGTCTTCGGAGAAGGGCGGGATATAAATGCAAATTAAAAAAAATAAATCTCAGGACACTGCAACTGTCTTAAGTACATGCCAGTTTCCAAGTGTTTGAATTTTGATCACGTGACCGTGAGAAAGGTGAAAAACAGCCATAAGTCACCTTTTTCCCAGTGTGGTTGTAACTTCAAACGGTCACTAAACAAAAAGACTATAAGCTGACAACCTTCTGTAATTCTATTTTGTACTTTTCCTTACTGAAAAAGTTAATTGTGAGAAATAAACCTCTCATATACAAATGCAGAAACCACGGTTCTTTTTAATGTAACCACGTTAATGTTCTTTTAAAATCTTTGTCCTGTACCTCAATTTCCGCCTTTTATCCCTTCCCCGTTTTTCTATTACATTTATTTTCATTTTTATTTTATATGATGATAATCTTAACCAAACTCTTGCTGGGGGGTGGGGGTGGGGGCGAAAAGAAAGACAACCATTTAGCTCTGCCACAAGCTCTCTATGGTGGCCTGTTGGCCGCCAGCCCCTCCAGCAGCTGAATCGGAGGAGGAGGAAGAGGAAGAGGCATGGGAGTCGGGGTCAGCATCAAGGCAGCCTCAAAGCTCCGAGGGGGAAGAGGGAATGGAGCTGGCAGAGAGAGAGACAGAGGGGGAGCCTGGGCCCTCCGTCAGCCCTCAGGTGGAGAGTCAACAGCCCCCAGGTCTGGAGGTGGCTGATGAGGAAGAGGAGGAACAGTTGGGTCCAGTGCCTGACGCGCGGATGTGCAGAAGGCAGAGGAGAGGAGAGCAGTGGAAATCTATGGGCTGGTCCTTGGGACGGAAGAATCACCGCTGTTAGTGAAGCCCCACCCTGGCTCTGGGGATAAAAGGCAGGGGGCGGAGATGAATAGATGGGACCGACAACTATTCATCTTCCGGACAGATGGACTTGTTAGCCTGTGGTGAGAGAAACTTTTTTACCGGGGCTGCTGGCGCTCCTAATAAAGGAATCATTGATTTAAATACAGAGGGTTGGTTGTGTTTGGGGAGCGGGCTCACAACACCCTCCTTATCAGATATGTGTCAAGATAAGGGAGTTGATCACAAAAGGCGTCACCATTCCACGTCATTTTCATATTTGAGATCCGGTTCTACCAAAATCACGGGATACTACTCAAAAAAAAAAATGCAGGATGTCAGTTTTTCAAGCTGACCAAATTTTATTCAAAGGCTTTAAGAGCGCTGCAGTTTCGTGAACTTCTAATGAAATGCCTTCGTGGGAAAAAGGTGCCGCAAAACTCCCGATTATAATTGCGGTTGGGTTTTTTTGTGTTGGTTTTTTTTGCAACCGTAGCTTTTAACGCGACGCTCCAACGACAAGCCTATTTCTTTCTTCTCCCCAAACACCTTTTAATTAAGCAAATTTGCTTCTTTTATGCCTCCCCGTTTATTTCGGGGGGGGGGGGGAGATAATGATTTGTAGACTGGTTGCTAAGACAACCGCAGAGGAATAAAAAATAATGGGAGGCGGTGAAAGGATAGGCCCGGTGGCGGGATTCAAATAATTTAACCACCGGTTCTCTGCCCTAATGAGGTAGGTGGGTAGGCGTGGCCATGGTGGGCGTGGCCAGGGTGTGTGTGTTACAGGCAGCACTCGGCCTCCTGCACCCCCCTGGGAACAAAAACGGGCCATGGGGGGAACATGTTGTCCCCCCCGCCCCCCCTTGTGAGCCTAGTTAGTCTCCCTGCAGCTTCCTGGGAGCAAAAATGAGCCACGGGGCGGTCGGGGGGGGGGGGCAGGGGACGACTGCACCGCACCCACACCTACACTCTGTTTTGGGTCTTGTAGGCTTCCCTGTACTTACCTGAGAGCCAAAACGGGGCGTGTGGGGACTCCTGGAAGGGGCGGGGCCAGCCAGCAATTTAACAACCGGTTCTCCCGAACCGGGCTGAACCGGGACGAACCGGCTGAATCCCACCACTGGATATACAGCTAGTCCTAGACACACAACAGTTCACTGAGTGACCGTTCGAAGTTACGGCACTGAGAAAAAGTGATTTAGGACAGTGGTGCACACTTACGATCTTTGCAGCATCCCCAGGGTCATGTGATCTACATTCGCACGCTTGCCAACTGATTCACTGCAGAAAAAATAATGGCTACCAACCTGCCTTCCATTGAGGACCTGTATACTGCACGAATCAAGAAGAGGGCCGTGAAAATATTTGCAGATCCCTCGCATCCTGGACATAAACTGTTTCAACTCCTACCCTCAAAACGACGCTATAGAGCCCTGCACACCAGAACAACTAGACACAAGAACAGTTTTTTCCCGAAGGCCATCACTCTGCTAAACAAATAATTCCCTCAACACTGTCAGACTATTTACTGAATCTGCACTACTATTAATCGTTTCATAGTTCCCATTACCCATCTCTTTCCACTTATGACTGTATGACTATAACTTGTTGCTGGCAATCCTTATGATTTATATTGATATATTGACCATCAATTGTGTTGTAAATGTTGTACCTTGATGAAGTATCTTTTCTTTTATGTACACTGAGAGCATCTGCACTAAGACAAATTCCTTGTGTGTCCAATCACACTTGGCCAATAAAAAGTTCTATTCTATTCTATTCCATTCCATTCCATTCTATTCTATTCTGTTCTGTTCTATTCTATTCTATTCTATTCCATCCCATTCTTTTTCTCTGTTCTATTCTATTCTATTCTATTCTATTCTATTCTATTCTATTCTATTCTATTCTATTCTATTCTATTCTATTCTATTCTATTCTATTCTATTCTATTCTATTCTATTCTGTTCCGTTCCATTCCATTCCATTCCATTCCATTCCATATTATCTATTCTATTCTATTCTATTCTATTCTATTCTATTCTATTCTATTCTATTCTATTCTATTCTATTCTATTCTATTCTATTCCTATTATCTATTCTATTCCATTCCATTCCATTCCATTCCATCCCATTCTTTTTCTCTATTCTGTTCTGTTCTGTTCTGTTCTGTTCTGTTCTGTTCTGTTCTATTCTATTCTATTCTATTCTATGATGGTCACAGTGTCCCGGGGTCACGTGATCCCTTTTGCGACCTTCCGACAAATGACCTCAATGGGGAAGCCAGATTCAATTAAGAACCGTGTTAGTAATTTAACCACTGCCATGATTGGCTTAACTAATGTGGCAAGAAAAAGTCGCAACATGGGACAAAAGTCACTTAACCAATTTCTCACTTAGCAACATAGATTTTGGGCTCGTAAACTGTGGCCGTAAGTCGAGGACTACCTATAGCTAAAAAAACCCAGTTTCTTTTTACTATATACAACGCCCACAATGCGAACTGAGGACACTACTAAACATCGAACAGATAGTCCCTCGATTTACAACCATCGTTTCGCAACTTTTCAAAGTTACAACCGTCTTGTAAAAAAAAAAAAGTGACAGGTCCTGGACTGCCCCCCCCCCCCAATAAAATATGGGATCAAAATTTATGTGCTCGCCATTCAGCCTATATTAACAGTTGCAGGATCTCGTGATCCCCCTTTTGCTAACGCCCGAGCAGCAAACTCAATGGGATAAGCTGGATTTGGTTAACGACCGCGTGATTCACTTAGCAAACTGCAGTGGTCGTTCAGCAAACTTGGCAGAAAAGGTGGCAACATTGGGCGCAGCACCCTTAAAGACTGCCTTGCTTAGCGACGGAAATCGCAGTTGTGGTTGTGAGCTTCTTGAGGGCTACCTGGCTTTTGATACGCCGAAAGGAAGAGGAATTTTTTATCACGTTAGGGAGAAATACCTGGTCCAAAAAAACTGCATTTATATCTCGAGCGAACTGGGCATCTTTTCAATTTGAACTCAATCCAATTTAAAGTTGTGCCCGTCCTTCTCTTAATCCCAAACCACAGGAAGGCTCAATTGCTTCGCTCATTCAACATTTCTTTTAAAAGAGGAGATGTCATTCAGTTGATAAAGGCTGTCCTCTGCCTACAACATAACTTTCAGAAAATAGTTGTGTTTCAAATTTAGGTGGGTTGGTTTGTTTTTTTTTTAAAAAGAAAAAACTTTTGGCGGACGTCTTTGGGGCTTTTACAGTGGTATGTTTTTCTAGGCAAGGTATCTCTTCCTCCCTTCTGTCGTTTTAAATATAAATAATGACACCACCCTTTCGCTTTCGTTTCCTGTAATCTGGTTTCTTTTAACAAAAAAACAAAGATTAAGGGGGTCATTAGGAAGGCATCTCTAATTGCCTGTTAATAATCCTTCCTCCCCAAACATTTCTGAATTTTGTAGAAACAAGCACAAAAATATATATATAAAAAATACAGACTTCGAGGCTTAAGCTTGTCCCTGCTAGTGGGATGTTTAAAAATAAACAGCCCTAACTTAAAATATTTCAACTATGTCAGTGGAAAGCAAAAGCTGAGCTTTAAAAATGTTTCTTTAGGGGAAAAAAAAACATTTCCAAGTCTCAATCAGCAAATGCTCAGTCTTACATATTGGAAAAAAGAACCCTAACATCAAGTACAAACTTGATGGACATTACCTAACTGATGACCCCCACCCTGTCAAAGATCTTGGAGTTCTCATATCAAATGACCTTAGTGCCAAAGCCCACTGCAACCACATAGTGAAAAAAGCCCTAAGAGTTGTAAACCTAATTTTACGCAGCTTCTTTTCTAAAAACTCTACACTACTAACTAGAGCATACAAAACATTTGCCAGACCTATTCTTGAATACAGCTCATCCGTCTGGAACCCATACCACATCTCTGACATAAATACAATAGAAAGAGTCCAGAAATATTTTACTAGAAGAGTTCTTCACTCCTCCGAAAACAACAAAATACCTTATACCAACAGACTTGAAATCCTGGGATTAGAAAACTTACAACTCCGTCGACTTCGACATGACCTGTGTTTAACACACAAAATCATCTATTGCAATATCCTTCCTATAAAAGACTACTTCAGCTTCAATCGCAATATTACAAGAGCAAAAAATAGATTCAAGCTAAATGTCAACCGCTTCAAACTTGATTGCAGAAAATATGACTTCTGTAACAGAGTTGTTAATGCTTGGAACTCATTACCTGACTCCATAGTCTCTACTCAAAATCCCAAAATCTTCAACCAAAAACTGTCTACTATTGACCTCACCCCATTCCTAAGAGGGCTATAAGGGGCGTGCATAAGAGCACAAAAGTGCCTACCGTTCCTGTCCTATTGTTCCCTTCATCATATCAAATTGATATAGTTGATGCATATTTTTATACATATATGTATATTTTCTTCAAAATATGTTGTTTTATTTATGACAATTGTTTGTGTATACTGTTGTGACAAAAGAAATAAAAAAAAATACAACTCAAAAGTTTCTCAAGACAGGGGGGGAAAATTTCTTATTGCGTTTTTTTTTTTGTGCTGTTTGGAAAGGTAATGATTTTTAACACTTCCTTGATATAGAGAGAAATCACTAGGTGTGAAAAACACTTGTGCAGGAAGGAGGAGGATGAGGGGGAAAAAAAATCTGTCTGAATTTTCCCCCAAGTTGCAAAGTCAGTGGTGTATTTTGTGAACTGTAAAGTAAAAAAATAAAATGACTTCTAATTTTATTCGCCTGCCAAGCAGATCGTAAGATCTATTTTTTTTCCTCCCCTAATTTGCATGAAAAGCAACGAAAGAAAGTGTGATTTCTACTACTTTGCTCACTACGGAAGCTGGGTCTGTAGTGTAACTCTTACATTGAAGTTTTTCCTTTTATTATGTTCTCCACTGCGTGACACAGGCAGTCCTCGAACTTACGACAGTTTATTTAGTGACTGTTCGAAGTTACAAAGGCAAAAGTGAAAAAGTGACCATTTTTCAAACTGTTACGTGGCCGTGTGGTCACGTGACCAAAATCCAGACGCTTGGCAGCTGATTCGTATTTATGACAGTGGCGGAGTCCTGGGTTCAGGTGATCGCCTTTTGCAACCTTCTGACAAGCCAGATTCACTTAGCAACCCTTACTCGCAATTAACAATTGCAGTGATTCACTTAACAACTTTGGCAAGCAAAGTCGTAAAATGGAGAAAAACTCAATTAACAACCGTTTAACTTAGCAACAGAAATTTTGGGCTCAATTTTGGTCGTAAGTTGAGGACCACCTGTATAGACAGTAACTTTTTTATTTTTTAACCCCTCAATATAAATGATGTACAACCCCTTGCCTTATTTAATCTATTTCTAATCTTCTCCAAAGCACTGACATTTCACTGTACAAGTAAGTCCTCGTTTAACGACGGCCACGTAGCGACCGTTCACGGTTACAACGATGATGAAAATGTAATTTTCTGACCAACCCTCATGCAGGAAAGCTGAACTGAGATTGTAAGCACCATTATGATCTTACTTAACGACCGCTTCACTTAACTATGGACACTGTATGAGGACTATGAGAAGTGAGGGTTTAAATATGACATGGTTTTTTGATTTATTTTTTTAAAAAGTGACTTTGCTAAAGGTAAACCTCAACCATTCATCGAGTGACCTTCGAGGTCACAACAGCACTGAAAAAGTGACTTACGACGTTTTTTCACACTTATTTATTTATTTATTTTATTATTATTTATTATTTATTAATTGAATTTATAAACTTATGACCATTGAAGGCCCCCCCCCCGTGGTCACATGATCACAGTGGCATCTGGTGTGTATTTATGACTTTTGTGCTATCCTAGGGCCACGTGATCACGGTTTGCAACCTTCCCAGCCCACTTCTGACAACCAAAGCCGATGGGGGAGGGGGGAGCGAGATTCACTTAACAACCGCATGATTCACTTAACAACCGAAGTCCACAGGGTATATAGGTCCCCTAGTTGCCCACCCGTGCCTTAAGACAACGGCAAACATTTCTGGCCACGTTTTAATAACCACCATGGAGGGCAGCGTTTATTTATAAAACCAGGTGCCAGCTAAGAAAGAAAGCAACCACCAATTTAAGCTGGCAGGGTTTGGGCTGAGGATGCTGCAATTCCCCTGCGCCTGGGGGAACAATTTCTTCCGCCAAACGGTGAATCGTGTGTGAGAAAATCCCGCAGATAACATCAGGACCGGCTCACGAATTAAATCTAATCTCAAGGAAGGTTCAGACGTCTAATTAATTTTCCAGCATACCTGAGAACCTCTGTTTTCAGAGGTTTCGTACCCTGTTTTTCCCTGAAACGTGTCCATGCAACCTCAGTAGGTTAAAAAGAAAAAGAAAAGAAAAGCATAAATTATCTATATTTTTAATTGCTCTTCCCAAGTAAGCCACCACTGCACTCGCTGCAAAGAAAAACAGCTTTCTTTTTAATTAGAATCACTTCGGCTTGTTTC
Source organism: Ahaetulla prasina (assembly GCF_028640845.1). Taxonomy (NCBI): domain Eukaryota; kingdom Metazoa; phylum Chordata; class Lepidosauria; order Squamata; family Colubridae; genus Ahaetulla; species Ahaetulla prasina. Next base: position 3,747,958 of record NC_080543.1, on the reverse strand, counting down.
CACTTGCTAGCCGGAGCAGCTACAATAACCAGGTATATATAGGGAGTTCCTGACTTACAACCATCCGTTTAGTGACCGTCGGAAGTTTCAACGGCACTGGAAAAAGTGACTTATGACCTTTTCTTCACCCTTACGGCCGTGCAGCATCCTCAGCGTAATGTGATCAAAATGCGGGTGCTTGACAACTGACTCATATTTATGACGGCTGCGGTTGTGTGATCCCATTTTGCGACCTTCTGACGAGCAAAGTTAATGGGGGAGCCAGATTCAATTAACAACCGGAGCAAAAAAAAGAAAAAAAAAGTCGTAAAATGAGGTGCAACTCACTTAACAACTGCCTTGTTTAGCAAGTTTTGGCCTGAATTGTGGTCGTAAGTCAAAGACTAGCTGTCATTCTATCTGTGTTGCTTTAGTGCTGTATACTAACTCCGTCCTTGATTTACGACTGTAATGGAGCCAATTTGCAAAGCAAATAAGAGTGGCCATTAAGCAAATGCCAAGGTCACTAAGCAAAACAATAGTTTGCAATGGGTGTGGTTTTGCCCAAAAACAGACATGCCAGTTTTCACCAGAACCCTAATAAACCGTATGACCGCGGGACAGTCACGTGTTCAAAATCAGCACGCATGGCAACTGACTCATATTTATGATGGTCGCAGTGTCCCGGGGAATCACGTGATTCCCCTTTTGCGACTTTCTGACAAGCAAAGTTGATGGGGGAAGCCAGATTCGCTTAACAACCGTGTGACTGATTTAACAACTGAAGCGATTCGCTTAATGGCCGTGGGAAAAAAGCTCATAAAAATGTACAGCCGTGTTAGTAACTTAACTTAACTGCAGGGATTCGCTTAACAATTGTGGCAAGAAAGATGGGGGGAAATCTCTCTTAACCACGGCCTTGCTTAGCAACAGAAAGGTGGTCGTAACCTCGAGGACTGCTATATAACCAACGTTCCTGGGCCGAATTGCAAATTCAGACCATCCTTTGCCAGAATTTCCGCTGTACACACTTCTCTTCTTTAAAGACTAACTCCTGTCCCCTAAGGTGCCGTTTTTAGGGGCCATTTTTCTATATCCGCCAACAAAAATTGTGTTGGAAAGGAAGCTAACTGGCTGCTTTCGGATTTACATTAATGGCGTTAATAGGCAATTATACTCATGTAAGAATTTAAGTGATAATGTGGAATTTAAGAAGCTAAATTTAAACAAAGGGACTAGACTTCATTTAAATTTTAATGGTATGGAATACAACATATACTAGAGATGTTGGCCTAAGATACCATTGTTTTATATGGGGTTTTATCATTGTTTTTTAGCATAATTTTTGAATTGGTACTAGCCAAATTGAATTAGATTTTTATACTGTCTTTTAAGTTTGTTTATAAATATTGTTTTATGTCGGCTGTAAACCGCCCTGAGTCCTTCGGGAGAAGGGCGGTATAGAAATTTAATAAATGAAATGAAATGTGTAAAAATTATTAATTTGAATGAAGGAGGAGGAAATACATTGTATAGAATAGAACGAGGGATGAAATTTGAAATTGTTTTAAACGTGTACCTGACTGACAATCTGTTCACAATGATGTTTTTTACTATGTTTATAAAAAAAAAAAAATTGTGTTGGGAGTTTAGAGAGGATTCGTGGGCAGCCCCACACTCCTCATCATGAATATTCATGAGCGTCACAAAGCAGTTTTATTAAGTTATGTCGGGGAGGGGAGGGAGTGGGGGGGGGAGAGATGGCCAGACTACATCACATTGCCCCCACCCCCGTCATTTTCAAAGGAGGGCTTAAAAATAAAAAACGAACGCCGACCCGTTTCTTTGAACGACGGGTTTTATAATATTTTAATTGAGTGTGAAGACAAGGAGATAAAGACCAGGGTTCATTCAGCCAGGACAGGTGGCCCATCAGCCCAGCATGTTGGCATCCAAACACCCCCCCCAGCAATACTATTAAAGGCGATATGCAAATAACGAACTCTTCCCGAGAGAATGCAAAAAATCATCGCAAGTGGAAAAAACAAAGGAAGGGTTTCCAAAAAGTTTTTTTTTTTAATTTGCATTTATATCCCGCCCTTCTCCAAAGACTCAGGGCGGCTTACACTATGTTAGCAATAGTCTTCATCCATTTGTATATTATATACAAAGTCAACTTATTGCCCCCAACAATCTGGGTCCTCATTTTACCTACCTTATAAAGGATGGAAGGCTGAGTCAACCTTGGGCCTGGTGGGGCTTGAACTTGCAGTAATTGCAAGCAGTTAAGAAAGACTCTAGTGTTTTTGTCCAGCATTCGAAAGGAAGAGAAACTTCATTAACGTATCACTGGATGATGGGGCAATGAGGAAGATGAACGAATTTTGAGGTCTCCTTTGTAAAAATCTAGAAGTTTAGAGCTGGTTTTGAGATGATCTGCTTGGTGTTTTTATATATTAAAAAAAAAAAACCTCCGTAAAGAAAAGGAGAAATTTTCTCAAGATGCTACAGTAGGGCATCGCATGCCAAAACAACTAGACACAAGGATGGGGTTCTCCTTCTCCCCCCCACCCCACACTGGCATCACTCTGCTGACCAACTAATGCCCACAGCATTGTCCTGTGCCCTTGGATGCCAAAACATGTTTACGGGGGTTGGGGAGGGTGTATTACTATTATCCTTCTCATCTTTCGTATTACTGATTCCTTTGGCGTCTTATGATTTGTTTGTTCCTATCTTACGATTTGTGTTGATGGCTTTTATTTGGTGTCTTAGCACCATCGCTGAGTGTTGTACCTTATGATTTGCAGTGATTTTATTTTGTGGTCATGATTATCACTTGTTGCTTGTATGTACAGTGAGAACTTACGCATGAGAGAAAAAATTCTTTATGTGTTCTATCCGCACTTGGCCAATAAAAAATTCTATTTCTATTTGTATTATTTCTATTCTATTCTCTATTCTCTGTTATTCCATTCCATTCCATTCCAATTTTCTATTCCATTCCATTTCATTCCATTCTTCTTTCTGCTTCTCTTCTCTTCTCTTCCATTCTATTCTTCTTTCTGCTTCTATTCTATTCTATTCTATTCTTATTCCATTCTTCTTTCTGATTCTATTCTATTCCATTCCATTCCACTCCAATTTTCTGTTCCATTCCATTCCATTCTTTTTTCTGCTTCCCTTCCCTTCCCTTCTTCTTTCTGATTCTGATTCTATTCTGATTCTATTCTGATTCTATTCTGATTCTATTCTATTCTATTCTATTCTATTCTATTCTATTCTATTCTATTCTATTCTATTCTATTCTATTCTATTCTTCTTTCTGATTCTATTCTATTCCATTCCATTCCATTCATCTCTATTCTTACTCTATTTCTACTCTTATTCTCTATTCCTTCTATTTAACATAACATAACATCAGAGTTGGAAGGGACCTTGGAGGCCTTCTAGTCCAACCCCCTGCCCAGGCAGGAAACCCTACACCATCTCAGTCAGATGGTTATCCAACATTTTCTTAAAAATTTCCAGTGTTGGAGCATTCACAACTTCTGAAGGCAAGTCGTTCCACTTATTAATTGTTCTAACTGTCAGGAAATTTCTCCTTAGTTCTAAGTTGCTTCTTTCCTTGATCAGTTTCCACCCATTGCTTCTTGTTCTACCCTCAGGTGCTTTGGAGAATAGCTTGACTCCCTCTTCTTTGTGGCAGCCCCTGAGATATTGGAACACAGCTATCATGTCTCCCCTAGTCCTTCTTTTTGTTAAACTAGACATACCCAGTTCCTGCAACCGTTCTTCATATGTTTTAGCCTCCAGTCCCCTAATCATCTTTGTTGCTCTTCTCTGCACTCTTTCTAGAGTCTCAACATCTTTTTTACATCGTGGCGACCAAAACTGGATGCAATATTCCAAGTGTGGCCTTACCAAGGCATTATAAAGTGGTACTAGCACTTCACGTGATCTTGATTCTATCCCTCTGTTTATGCAGCCCAGAACTGTGTTGGCTTTTTTAGCAGCTGCTGCACACGGCTGGCTCATATCTAAATGGTTATCCACTAGGACTCCAAGATCCCTCTCACAGGTACTACTATTGAGCCAGGTACCACATATCCGGTACCTGTGCATTTTGTTTTTTTGGCCTAAATGTAGAACCTTACTTTTTTCACTGTTGAATTTCATTTTGTTAGATAGCGCCCAATATTCAAGTCTGTCAAGATCTTTCTGTAACTTGAGCCTATCTTCTGGAGTGTTGGCTATTCCTGCCAGCTTGGTGTCATCTGCAAATTTCATTTATTTCATTTATTCCATTCTTATGCTATGCTATGCTATGCTATTCTAATTCTTACTCTATTCATAGTCCTCGATTTACAACAGCTCCATAAATTCACTTACCGATGGTTCAAAGTTGCAACGGCACTGAAAGAGAGAGACTTATGACCGGTTTTCACACTTTACTGTGCTGTTGCAGCGTCCCTGTGGTCACATGGTCAAAATTCAGATGCTTGGCAACTGAGTCATATTTATGACCGCTGCAATGAGCCAAGGTCACGTGATCCCCTATTGCGACCTTCTGATCAGCAAAGGTCAATGGGGGAAGCCAGATTTGTTTAACAACCGGGTTACTAATTTAACAAATGCAATGATTCGCTTAACAACTGTAGCAAGAGAAACCCGTAAACCAGGGCAAACTCACATTATTATTATTATTATTATTATTATTATTATTATTATTATTATTATTATTAATAATAATAATAATAATAATAATAATTTGATTTTAATACCGCCCTTCTCCCGAAGGACTCAGGGCGGTGTACAGGCAAAAATAAAAACAGGTAATACAATATACAATTTAAAATACGAATTAAAAAACTTATTTTATAATTAGCCTAAAAAGTTAAAATATGTAATAAACTAAAACCCCATTTAAAACTATTAATAGAAAATTTAAAATCGATAAAGTTCAAGCCAGCCCCGCGCGAATGAAAAGTTACGTCTTCAGTTCGCGACGGAAGGTCCGAAGGTCAGGTATTTGGCGTAAACCCGGGGGAAGTTCGTTCCAGAGTGTGGGAGCCCCCACAGAGAAGGACCTTCCCCTGGGGGCCGCCAGCCGACATTGCTTGGCGGACGGCACCCGGAGAAGTCCCTCTCTGTGAGAGCGTACGGGTCGGTGGGAGGCATGAGGTAACAAATGTTTCACTTAGCAACACAGATTTTGGACTCAGTTATGGTCGCAACTCGAGGACTACCTCTCTTCTCCTCTATTCTTTAAGAGAAAACAGAAAACCTCCGATATAGAATGTTCAAAGCGGCACTGAAGATCCAGGAAAAGAAAATGCGTTTCAGGAAGGTGGATGGGACAATTTTTGCAGTAACGAGGAGAGTAAGAAGCTGGAAACCACCATTTATTGGTTAATAAACCACCTTTGTTCAGGGACCTCTCTTGTGACCCAGGCCCAAGTAGTTACTACTAGACACAATCAGTCCCAAACAAACGTATTTTATTAGAACTGCTGAGAATTACTTCATTCTCAGCTTAGTCCAAATGAAGTCCAAAACAAAGTCCTTCAGTAAAAGTCCTTCGGCCTTATCACAAACCTTTGTCCTCTTTGGCACTGTGCCAAAGGCTTTTCTTGGCAAAGCCCCATGAACTTCAGAAACAAGAGATGCCGACTAGAAATCAATGTAGCAACGTTGCTTTCCTACAAAGAGCCCAAGAACCGTTGCTGCTCTTTTAAGCCTTATGGGAGAGGCCAGTCATCTCCCGGCCTTACTCCTGAGTCGTCCCTTTTGCTTTAGCTGCTCTTGCCTTCTGGCAGCTCTGCACATGTAAACAGGCTCCTCCTGTTCCTCTGCCTCTCTGCTGTCCGCCTCTGGAGGCTCCAGAGTCCGCGCATCGGCCCCAGATGGCCTTGGCCCCATTTCTGCCTCCGGCGCAGAGCCCTCGTTCGGGCCTTCCCCTGACTCCAGGACTGGCCCATTGTCTTCCCCAGCCTCCTCACTGTCCGACTCCACCGCTAGCTCCGCCGGCTGCTGGAGGACCACAACAATCTCCAGATTCCCTTGTCATGTTTTTACGGAATTTATGGAGCCGTTTAGGCGGATATTAATAGTCTGCACTTTCGTCCCTCCATCACTCCAGTCAGAGTTGGAAGAGGCGATGGGTAGAAATATTAGTTGTGGCCTGGATCCAGACCCCAGGCCTTCTTCCAAATTATGTTCTGGATTTTCAAGTGCACGCTTTCCGTTTGGGAAATGCAGCTCCTTTCCAAACAATGCATTTAAATCTCCTGTAGCCAAGAAGCTTTTCGTGAGCTCATTCACAGCTAACTCATTCATCATAACCTGCATACATATCCATTCTCCTTGTAAATTCTGCTTTTTACGTGTCTTGCACAGCTCAACTTTTCTCTGACTGCTCCTTTTACCTGAATAGGGACGCTAGGGAGCAGCTAATTATCAGCTGAGCTGATCTTAAAAAAAAAACACTGACCAAGGTTAACCTTGGTTTGGGTTGAGAAGGGAGGCGGAAGAGAATATTCGTAGCTCGGGGTTGAATTGAGGGGTCCTTGGTTGCTCTTTGAGCTTGATGGTTTCCTTGCAGATGTTTCATCACCCAACTAGATAACATCATCAGCGCTAGTGGATGTGAGGTTTGCTCCATGTTTATATACAACAGCTTGCCCTGGCAACATTGGTGGAGCTGCGGTTTTCTCTTTGATGGTTTCTTGATTAGAGTATTCCTTTTGTTGTTGATTTCTCTGATGTTTCCTTAGTAAATCCTTGATTAGGGTATTGTTTTCTGCTTGATTGTTTGTCTGGGGTCGATCCCTGCTTATCTAGTTGTTGACTGCTAGAAAAGGAGGAGGGTGCTCTGAACTGGTTGTTTTCTTGCAGATATTTCATTGCCCAAACTAGGTAATATTATCAGTGCTAGGACTTGGAGGAAGTGGTGGGGAGGAGGAGGAGGAGGAGGAGAAGGAGGAGGAGGAGAATTGTGGGGTCCTTCATACTCTCTGAACTCTGTTTTTGTGGGGGGGGGTTTTGCAGATGTTTCATGATCAAACTAGGTAGCATCATCAGGGCTTTCTTAAAATCTCCCAGAATTTGAGGTATGCCCGATTTTGAAAATGGAAGCTCTTCGCCCGGTCATAAACTGAGGACTAGCTACAGCAACTATTGTCCTCAAATGTAGAAGGACAAAGATGAACCACCGACTGGCCAAATAAATAAATAAAGAACTTTGTCCGGCGGAGATAAACATTTTTTTTGGTGTGATCCTTAATACAAATACAAAAGGTATTTGGGGGGAAATATTTATTTATTTATTTAGGCACCACCTGATTCTACAGAGGAATTATTGAGTCTGTCATTTGCACCTCTATAACTGTCTGGTTCGGTTCTGCAACCCAACAAGAAAAACACAGACTTCAGAGGATCATTAGAACTGCAGAAAAAATAATTGCTACCAACCTGCCTTCCATTGAGGACCTGTATACTGCACGAATCAAGAAGAGGGCCGTGAAAATATTTACAGATCCTTCGCATCCTGGACATAAACTGTTTCAACTCCTACCCTCAAAACGACACTATAGAGCACTGCACACCAGAACAACTAGACACAAGAGCAGTTTTTCCCCGAAGGCCATCACTCTGCTAAACAAATAATTCCCTCAACACTGTCAGACTATTTACTGAATCTGCACTACTATTAATCGTTTCATAGTTCCCATCACCAATCTCTTTCCACTTATGACTGTATGACTATAACTTGTTGCTGGCAATCCTTATGATTTATATTGATATATTGATCATCAATTGTGTTGTAAATGTTGTACCTTGATGAACGTATCTTTTCTTTTATGTACACTGAGAGCATATGCACCAAGACAAATTCCTTGTGTGTCCAATCACACTTGGCCAATAAAATTCTAATTCTAATTCTAATTCTAACTGACTCTGGGCAGCTCACAACAAGAGAATTACATAAAAAGAAGAAAAAAAAATAGAAAAAAATAATCCAAACAATTGGTCTTCAAACTTGGCTTGTTCAACTCCCAGAACTGTGGACTTCAACTCCCAGCTGGCTGGAGAATTCTGGGAGTTGAAGTCCACAATTCTTAAAGCTGCCAAGTTTGAGGACCCTGAATACACCATAAATTTACAATCTGGTCCTAAACTAATCAGAAGGTGGCCATCCATCCAATAAAGCAAAATAGGAAATAACTTTTCAGGCCAACCTCTCAACAGGAAATGATGGGAAACTGTGGGATGAGTTTCGGGATTTTTTTTTTTTCCCAGTCCAGAGTTTTTGCACAGGAGTTCTGCATCCTAAACAAAAACTGCCCAGGGCCATTTGGAAGCCGGACGCTGTCTGGTCTCCCTTGCAAGAATTGCCAAGAATAGAAAAACCACTCCCTACAACAGCTATTTCAAGAAAACCTTTTTTAGTAACTGCCTCATTCTGTATAACTCAGTGCTGCAAACCAGGAACAGCCGAGGCGGAAAAAAAAAATACCCGCGAGCCACTTTTAATTCAATCTCTTTTTTGGGGGAAAAACAAAAATGCTGTTTGTTTCTCAGGTCTTGTTAAATATATTTCAAAAGTTGTACCAAATTTATGTTTATAATGCAGGGAATCCTCGCCTTAATGATCACAACGGAGCCCAAAATTTATGTTGCTGAGTGAGAAATCTGTTAAGTGAGTTTTGCCACATTTTATTACTTTTTTCGCCATGTTTGTTAAACCAAATCACTGCAGCTGTTAAACGAATCACCCGGTTGTTAAGTGAATCTGGCTTCCCCCATTGACTTGGCTTGCTGGAAGGTCTCAAAAGGGGATCATGTGACCCTGGGACGCTGCGACCGTCACAAATACGAGTCAGCTGCCAGGCGCCCGAATTTTGATCCCATCAGCACGGGAATAGTGTGATGGTCATGTGTGAAAAACGTGTGATCATTCAAAAAGGGCCTCTGGTGGCTCAAGAGATTAAGTCTGCCTGTTATTAACACAGCTGCTTGCAATTACTGCAGGTTCAAGTCCCACCAGGCCCAAGGTTGACTCAGCCTTCCATCCTTTATAAGGTAGGTAAAATGAGGACCCAGATTGTTGGGGGCAATAAGTTGACTTTGTATATAATATACAAATGGATGAAGACTATTGCTTAACACAGTGTAAGCCGCCCTGAGTCTTTGGAGAAGGGCGGGATATAAATGCAAATTAAAAAAAAAAGAAAGATATATGACTGTGCCGAAATGGATAAACTTACCCTAGTACTAAAAGAACAAGATTCAGAATTTTACGTGATTTGGGATAGATAATAGAAATAAAAATTGGTTACGTGCAAAATTGGAAGAAGGCGAACCCACCAACAGAAGATTTAATGAAGAAGATCCTAGAATGTGCAGAGATGGATAAACTCACAAAAGAAATCAAAGAAAAAGAGGATACAGAATATTATAAGGTCTGGTGTAGATGGTATGAATGGTTGGAAAATAGGAAAGATAATGAAAATTGAACAATAGGGTAAAATCTGTATGTAGATGAAATAAATATAATGTAGATGAATGTAGATGAAATATAGGAAGATAGATAATATAAAAATAGAATAAGATAGAATTAAAATATGTATGAATAGTAAGAAAGGACCGCTTTGAACAGCTGATAAGAAACAGTGATGGTGTCGTGTCCCACTCCTCCGCTGACGGCCAGGTCAGGGAAATCCGAATCAGGCATGCCTCTGCAGCTCTGCCAAAGTCCTAGCAAAGTCCTCAGGGCAGGCAGGAGACCAGAAAGTGACTTCAGCAAGATATGTTCGACTTTGCCTGACTCAGAGAATGCCAGAAAGCAGGTCCTTTATATAGGCCATGGGGTGTGGCTCTATGACTCAGCACTTATCCAGGCCTGCCCCTCCCTTCCTTCTGTTGCCTCCGCCTATCAAGTCTTCTGACGCGAGGGTCACTCCAGTCTGCAGCTGTTGGCAATTGACCTCCCTCAGGCTCACATGCTGTGGAGGAGGGGGAGGGGTCTAGTTGCTCCGTTTGCCTGGGCATGGAGCCAGAGCTGGGGGCTGGAGATACTTCCTCCTCTTCAGCCTGTCTGGGCATGGAGCCAGGGCTGGGGCCGGGAGGCATACTAGGACATTCCTCCGTGTTCGGAAGCAGATAAGAAGGCCCCGGCTGTGGTGAGATCGGACGAGACACAACAGATATGTATATAAATGTTGTATGTTTGTCTTGTGTTTTAATGTGTTCAAAATAAAAAACTTTTTATTTTATATATATATATAGGTCTTTGGTTGTTCGGGTTTTCTCCCGTGTAAAATTGGAAGTGTCTTGGCGACGTTTCGACGACGTCTCATTCGTCATCTTCAGGCTTCAGCTTCGTGCTTCTGGGAGCAATGTGTGATTGCAGCTGTTTCTTCCTTTTAACTACTAGTGGGGGTTTGAACTGATTGGGTGGGAGCTTGGCTGTGCTCTGATTGGATGGGGTTTTTTTGGTGCTCTGATTGGCTGGGAGTGTGTCCTGTTTGGGTGGGGGCTTGGTTGTGCTCAGATTAGTCTGAGTTGCAGGGGGATTTGAGCTGGTGAGCTGCATTGCTGTTGTTTGGCTTTGTGGTCGTGGTCGTGCTACATCTTCATAGTGGGTGTCAGTCTGCTGCATGTATGGATTGGAGGGGTTTGAAATGGCTAATGTTGCAGCTGCGGTCTGGCTTCTGGTCCTTGGTCAAACCCCTCCAATCCATACATGTAGCAGACTGACACCCACTATGAAGATGTAGCACGAACACGAACACGAAGCCAAACAACAGCACTTGTGGATTTCAACTCCCAGAATTCTGGGACTCCAGAAGATAGGCTCAAGTTACAGAAAGATCTTGACAGACTTGAACATTGGGCGCTATCTAACAAAATGAAATTCAACAGTGAAAAAAGTAAGGTTCTACATTTAGGCCAAAAAAACAAAATGCACCAGTACCGTATATGTGGTACCTTGCTCAATAGTAGTACCTGTGAGAGGGATCTTGGAGTCCTAGTGGATAACCATCTAGATATGAGCCAGCAGTGTGCAGCAGCTGTTAAAAAAGCCAACACAGTTCTGGGCTGCATAAACAGAGGGATAGAATCAAGATCACGTGAAGTGTTAGTGCCACTTTATAATGCCTTGGTAAGGCCACACTTGGAATATTGCATCCAGTTTTGGTCGCCACGATGTAAAAAAGATGTTGAGACTCTGGAAAGAGTGCAGAGAAGAGCAACAAAGATGATTAGGGGACTGGAGGATAAAACATATGAAGAACGGTTGCAGGAACTGGGTATGTCTAGTTTAACAAAAAGAAGGACTAGGGGAGACATGATAGCTGTGTTCCAATATCTTAGGGGCTGCCACAAAGAAGAGGGAGTCAGACTGTTCACCAAAGCACCTGAGGGTAGAACAAGAAGCAATGGGTGGAAACTGATCAAAGAAAGAAGCAACTTAGAACTAAGGAGAAATTTCCTGACAGTTAGAACAATTAATAAGTGGAACGACTTGCCTTCAGAAGTTGTGAATGCTCCAACACTGGAAATTTTTAAGAAAATGTTGGATAACCATCTGACTGAAATGGTGTAGGGTTTCCTGCCTGGGCAGGGGGTTGGACTAGAAGGCCTCCAAGGTCCCTTCCAACTCTGATGTTATGTTATGTTATGTTATGTTAAGTCTTAAAGGGACCAAGGTTGGAGACCCCTGCTCTTGGCAACCTTAGGACTTGTGGAGGTCAACTCCCAGGATTCTTCAGGAATGAAGGAGGTCTTCTGGGAGTTGAAGTCCACAAGTCTTAAAGGGACCAAGGTTGGAGACCCCTGGTCCAGAAGCTGTTTTAGGTTTTCCTTTTTTTGTTGTTGAAAGTTTTTTATTTTTTATTTTTCTTAGACATATATTATAAATGTACATTTTCTTATTCGCAGATAATCATACATATTCTCTCTAAAGAAAGCACAAAAATAAAACCATTTGATTACCTTTGGAGTTGCTCTTCTACCCTCTCTTTCCCTTCATTTTACAACAAACCTTCTTCTTCTCTTTTCCCTCCCTCCTTTTTCTCCTTTCCTACCTTCTTCCTCCTCCTCCTCTTCTCCTTCCTACTTCATTCCAGTTTTTGGGCAAAACCACTCCCTTAGCGAACTGCCGATTTATTTAACGACTGCGGCAGCCGCCCATTTGCTCAACAACTGCGGCAGCCAGTTCAGCCACTATATAACCAATGCCAAAAAACCCCACAACCACCCTAAAATCAGGTCTTTTGTGCGAGCGACCTTTTTCCTGACGGTCACAACTTACAACCATGATGGGCAGGCTCCATTACGGCTGTACGTCAAGGGATTAGCTGTACTAAGACTGCAAAGTTGAAAGAGAAGAGGAAGAAAAAATATATAAATGTATCTGTGGGACACCCCCCCCCCGCGGGAAATTACTGCTAAGTCAAAAGACGCGAAAGATCTCAACAAAAAGTCCACAAAAAATTAAAAAGGAAGAGAAGTATATAAGCCTAGAAAGCGAGACAGAGAGAGAGAGAGAGAGAGAAAGAAAAATGCTTTTTAGTGCTGATATTTTACATGTTAATATCTCAAACCGCCCATTATCCGCCTGAAATCAATTCTGAAGCTTGTCATCCACAGTTCACCGTCTTCGGGTTTTGCAAGCAAATCAAAAAAAACCACACAGGAGAATCTGTCAAATGACCTCGTCCTGGTATGGATTTCTGCAGGACACTCTTTCTCCCAGGTCCTGTGCCCAGCTTGGTGGGGGGGGGGGGAGATTTACAGCCAGTCCTCCACTTATAACCGTTCGTTTAGTGACCGAAGATATAATAGCACTGAAAAAAGCGACTTGTGATTGTTTTGCACACTTACGACCTTGGCAGCATCCCCGTGGCCATGTGATCAAAATTCAGACGCTTGGCCACTGGTTTGTGTTTATGGTGGTCGCAGTATTTCAGGGTCACGTGATCCCCTTTGGTGACCTTCTAACAAACAAAATCTTTGTCAGATTATTTCCTAAATCTGCACTACTATTAATCTTCTCATCGTTCCCATCACCCATCTCCTCCCACTTATGACTGCATGACTGTTACTTTATTCCTTGTATCGTTACGATTTATATTGATATTGTTTCCCGATGGGTTATTTGTACCCTATGACTATCATTAAGTGTTGTACCTTATGATCCTTGATGAACGTATCTTCTCTTTTATGTACACTGAGAGCATCTGCACCAAATTCCTTGTGTGTCCAATCACACTTGGCCAATAAAATTTTTTATTCTATTCTGTTCTGTTCTGTTCTGTTCTGTTCTGTTCTATTCTTATCCTATCCTATCCTATCCTATCCTATCCTATCCTATCCTATCCTATCCTATCCTATCTATCTATCTATCATATGTCACATTCACATCATATTTCAGTAAAAAGGAGCACAGGGATAAAATACGAAGTATAGAAAATAAAATCAGATAAATAAGATATTTAGACATAGATAGATAGATAGATAGATAGATAGATAGATAGATAGATAGATAGATAGACGATTGAGAGAGAGAGAGATGAAAGATGATGGATGGATGGATGAATATAGATAAGATGGATGGATGGATGGATGGATGGATGGATGGATGGATGGATGGATAGACAGACAGACAGACAGACAGACAGACAGATGATTGAGAGAGAGAAAGAGAGATGAAAGATGATGGATGGATGAATATAGATAAGATGGATGGATGGATAGATAGATAGATGATTGACAGAAAGAGATGAAAGATGATGGATGGATGGATGAATATAGATAAGATGGATGGATGGATGGATAGAGATAGATGATTGAGAGAAAGAGATGAAAGATGATGGATGGATAAATAAATATAGATAGGATGGATAGATAGATAGATAGATGATTGAGAGAGAGAGAGAGATGAAAGATGATGGATGGATGGATGAATATAGATAAGATGGATGGATGGATGGATGGATAGATAGATAGATAGATAGATAGATAGACAGACAGACAGATAGACAGGACTGAGAGAGAGAGAGATGAAAGATGATGGATGGATGGATAAATATAGATAAGATGGATGGATGGATGGATAGATAGATAGATATAGAAAGAAAGATAGAAGATAGATAGATGATAGATAGACAGATAGATAGACAGACAGACAGACAGACAGACAGATATGGCTGGAAGGAGGGATTGATGCAACAGGTAAAAATTCCCAAGAAACTGACCCCTTTTGGGTGTAGTTTTTCATCTCTATCTAATTTCCACCTCGGACTTAATCTCCGGAAAAAATCACCCCGAGGATACTGGATTGGCTGGAGCTGCATGCAATCTGGCACTTACGGCTAGGAGGCCTGTCGGTTAGCACGAAAGGGCTCCGTACAGATTTCTAATCAAGCTTTTGAAACAAATTTGGAATAGGACTGCGTGTCTCGGGCTTGTTTCAGCTCTTGCGAACAAGTTGCACAAGAGAAATGTGGTGGCTTTTTTTTTTTTTTTAATGTAACTAAAAACGAGAACAGAAAAACCGAGGAACTCCTTACAGGCAACAGCTTGAGCGTCAGGACAGAGCTGAGAGGAATAAATGTATTATTTATTTATCTATTAAGTGTATTAGACACCCATCTCACCACAATGGTGTGGCTCGAAAACTACACCCCACAAAGTTGCAGAAACTCTAATTACTTCCTGCAATAGTTGCAGAGACATTACATGATAACCTGCATTATAATCATTTCATTATTTACTAAAACAAAGTGGCACCATTTAGAATTAGAATTTATAGATTTTTTGATTTTTTTATTGGCCAAGCGTGATTGGACACACAAGGAATTTGTCTTTGGTGCATACGCTCTCAGTGTACATAAAAAGAAAAGATACCTTCATCCAGGTACAACACTTACAACCCTTAATGACAGTCATAGGATAAAAAGGCAAAGGTTCCCTAGAATAGTGCTAGTCGTTTTATTGGAGGCGGTGCTCATCTCCGTTTCAAAGCCGAAGAGCCAGCGCTGTCCAAAGACATCTCCGTGGTCATGTGGCCGGCAGGACTCAACGCCAAAGGCGCACGGAACGCTGTTACCTTCCCACCAAAGGTGGTCCCTATTTTTTCTACTTGCATTTTTTACGTGCTTTCGAACTGCTAGGTTGGCAGAAGCTGGGACAAGTCACGGGAGCTCACCCCATTTCGCGGCAGCACTAGGGATTCGAACCAATGAACTGCCGACCTTTCCATTGACAAGCTCAGCATCTTAGCCACTGAGCCACCGCGTCCCACAGTCAGAGGGTACAAATAAGCAATCAGGAAACAATATCAATATAAATCGTAAGGATGCAAGGAGTATGGATTCTTCTTATTTTTTTTTCCCATTATGTTTAGCAAATTTGGGGGGGAGGCTTTAAATTATCCTGCACAGAATCCACCCAACATTCATAGGTGACTTTTGGTCTTCACAGCAGGTCTGTATCCAGATTTTTAGGTACAATCACAGAGCTGGAAGGGACCTTAAGAGGTCTTCTAGTCCAACCCCCTGCACCAAGCAGGAGTCTTCTACAGGATAGTCCTCAACTTACAAGAGTTCATTGAGTGACTGTTCGAGGTTACAACAGCACCGGAAAAATTTGAGTTATGACCGTTTTTCACGCTTACGACCGTTGCACGATCACGTGATCAAAATTCGGATGGTTGGCAACTGACTCATATTTATGATGGTCCCGGGGTCACGTGATCCCCTTTTGCGACCTTATGGCAAGCCAAGACAATGGGGAGGCAGGATTTACTTAACAACCGCGTTACTAATTTAACAACTGCAGTGGTTGACTTAACAACGGTGGCAAGAAAAGTCAAAGAAGGAGAAGAAGAAGGAGGAGGAGGAGAAGAAGGAGAAGAAGAAGGAGGAGGAGGAGGAGGAAGAGGAGGAGGAGAAGGAGAAGAAGAAGAAGAAGAAGAAGGAGGAGGAGGAGGAGGAGGAGGAGGAAGAGGAGAAGGAGAAGAAAAAGAAGGAGAAGGAAAAGGAGGAGGAGGAGAAGGAGAAGAAGGAGGAGGAGGAGAAGAAGGAGAAGAAGAAAAAAAAAGAAGGAGGAGAAGGAAAAGAAGAAGAAGAAGGAAAAGGAGGAGGTGAAGAAGAAGGGGGAGCAGGAGGAGGAGGAGGAGGAGGAGGAGGAGGAGGAGCAGGAGGAGGAAGAGGAGGAGGAGGAAGAGAAGAAGAAGAAGAAGAAGAAGAAGGAGGAGAAGAAGGAGGAGGAGGAAGAAGAAGAAGAGAAGAAGGAGAAGAAAGAAAGAAAGAAAGAAAGAAAGAAAGAAAGAAAGAAAGAAAGAAAGAAAGAACTCACGTAACACATTTTTCACTTAGCAACCGAAATTTTGGGCTCAGTTGTGGTCTTACGCCGAGGACGGTTTGTATCACCACTTCCCATTATTTTGATACTAACCCTCTGATGATGCAAGGCTACCAATTGTGTCTTTTGTGATTTGTGTGTGGGGGGTGTGTGTGTGGAAAAAAACCGAAGAAACACTTCCAAGTCCAGGGCAAGCTTAAACAGTGCGGCATTGAACTCTCCCTTGGCAACTTGGCCATCACAACTCTTGATGCATCTCACACCCAGCGGCACCGTAAAAATTTGGGATTCTCCCTGTTTTTTGGGGGGGGGCCCGCGCGCGCGCGCACACACATACACACACACACACACACACACACACAGCCCTCTTTTCAGCCGAGTGATGCTTCTGGGCCAGTGGCCAATCTGGTATTTAATTAAAGTCTACCCGCGTTCAATTCCCTCCCAGTAACGAGGTTAGCATTTCCAACAGCCATTAAGCAAATTTCATTAGGCGACGGGTGTGTGTTGCAATGGTGGGATTGTGAATGGAGAGAGAGAGAGAGAGAGAGAGTCATTCAGCCGGAGGCCACCGAGGGAAATCTCTTTGAATCTCGGGTGATCTGTCAAGGCTGCCTTTGATGGATGGACAGAGCTGGGAAGTTTATTTTCCTCCCCTTGCTTGAGACGGGCTTGGATGACTGACTCTGCTCCAAAACAGGGGGCTGATTTTATTGTATTAATTTATTATATGACTCGTCTTTTATTAGTTTTAGAATAGAATAGAATTTTTTTATTGGCCAGGTGTGATTGGACACACAAGGAATTTGTCTTTGGTGCAGATGCTCTCAGTGTACATAAAAGAAAAAATACTTTCAACGAGAATCATAAGGGGCAACACTTAATAGAATAGAATAGAATAGAATAGAATAGAATAGAATAGAATAGAATAGAATAGAATAGAATAGAATTTTTATTGGCCAAGTGTGATTGGACACACAAGGAACATAAAAGAAATAGAATAGAATAGAATTAATGGAATGGAATGGAATGGAATGGAATGGAATAGAATAGAATAGAATAGAATAGAATAGAATAGAATAGAATAGAATAGAATAGAATAGAATAGAATAGAATTTTTATTGGCCAAGTGTGATTGGACACACAAGGAATTTGTCTTGGTGCATATGCTCTCAGTGTACATAAAAGAAAAGATACGTTCATCAAGGTACAACATTTACAACACAATTGATGGTCAATATATCAATATAAATCATAAGGATTGCCAGCAACAAGTTACAGTCATACAGTCATAAGTGGAAAGAGATTGGTGATGGGAACTATGAGAAGATTAATAGTAGTGCAGATTCAGTAAATAGTTTGACAGTGTTGAGGGAATTATTTGTTTAGCAGAGTGATGGCCTTCGGGAAAAAACTGTTTTTGTGTCTAGTTGTTCTGGTGTGCAGTGCTCTATAGCGTCGATTTGAGGGTAGGAGTTGAAACAGTTTAATGATAGTCATAGGGAACAAAGAAGCAATCAGGAAACAATATCAATATAAATCATAAGGATTACCAGCAACAAAGTTACAGTCATACAGTCATAAGTGGAAAGAGATGCTGGAACGGTCATTAAGTGTGAAAAGCGGCCGTAAGTCATTTTTTTCTGTGCCCTTGCTAACTCCGAACGATCACTAAACTAATGGTTATAAGGGAAGAACTAGCTGTATATTTATCGACCTAGCCAGGATGGATAACCACTGAGAAAGGCGGAATTTGGGATAATTTTTGATTAGTACTGCAGAAAGTTAACACCCATCCCTCCTAGAAGAATGAAATATTTTAGGAAGTATTAAAAAGGCAGGATAAAATATTTCCCCTAAAAGAGAAATAAAAATCTTAAAGGAAACAGAAACGCAGCTCCTTGCCCGAGCAGATATTTTGATGCTCCTTAAGAAAGACTGGGCCAGCCTATCTACAAGACAAAAGACTTCCAGCGCCAGGGTGATGGGATTAAGATGTGGTCCTTCAGGACATTAGGATTATCTAGCAGCAGAGCTCACTGCATTGCAAAATCTCCTAAGAACATTGCATCATTTGGCAAACTTCAATCAAACTTGACTCAGACAAACATGACCCCTACATGACCCCATGGGAATCGGACCACAACCAATGTTCAGGAACAGAAAGTTCAAGTTCAAAGCCCAAGGGATGGTATAAATACCTCTCACTCTCCACGTGGTCAATATTATGGGGTGGAAACATGGCCTAGGCAAAATGAGCCGAAACCTCATATCCACAATCTGGCTTTCGCAAAAGTAGCCAATGTGCATTCCTCACAAACGTTATATCTTTGGTAATAGCCACCCAGTGTAGCCCTCAACTTACAGTACAACCACCCATTTAGTGACCAATGGCACTGAAAAAGGAGACTTACGCCTGATCCTCGCCCTTATGACGGCTGCAGCCTCCCCAATGACCACATCATTCTAAATTGGGCTGCTTGGCAAACCGCATGGATTTATGATGGCTGCAGGAACCCGGGGTCACATGATCACCTTTTGTGACCTTCCTAGCCAGCATCTGAAGTACAAGGTCAGTGAGGGAATATGGATGCACTTAATGATTGTGTTTCGCTTAACAAATGCAGTGATTCGTTTAACAACTGTGGCAGGTGAAGCTCTTGCTTCACAATCAGGAGGTTGCGAGTTCGATCCTAGGTAGAGGCAGATGTAGGGTCTCCTGCTTGGGCTAGGAGATCAGGGATCACCAACCTTTCGAACCTCAGGGACCACTAAATTCATAATTTTAAATCCCGGGATTACTAATATGATCTGCCTAATGACCAGCTGGTTGGGCGTGAGGACCCCTGATTTAGTGCAATATAAAAAAATGCAAATAATTTTTCTGGGGACCACCAAAATTTTCTCATGGACCACCAGTGGTCCACGGACCACCAGTTGGTGACCGCTGGACTAGATGACCTGGAAGGTCCCTTCCAACTCTGTTAATCTGTTAAAAAGTCTGTAAAAATCCGGCATGATTCTGCCTGTCCAAGCTCTTTGGAAAAGACTTATAGGTAAGGCAAAAATGCCAAATACGGTCCGAACACCTGGCGGACTGTGTGACAAACCTTCGCCATCATTATCCTAAAATGACGACATTTCTAATTTCTGGCAATTTTCGGCAAATGAATTTGCCAACTAAACTAAGACGATCTTTCGAACCGGCCTAAAGCCAGAAGTTGTATTAATTTTGCCCGCTAACCGTTTATTTACTGTTCTGGGGGCTTGTCAGGGGCAGTAGGAGAAAAATTCTCAGACCGCAGGGCCGTTCAGCATATAGATATTCTCTGCCTGCTTCTCAAGTCTAAAAACAATGATTTATAAAGCGTTCAATCAGCCGGCATGACTCATCTGAAAACTGCCTTCAGGGTAATTGCTGTCTTATCTCGTCTGGTAATCAGTAGTTCTTCCAAATTAGGGTATTTTGTAGGCACTCCAGATGGTAATTAAGCACAACAGTCCACCACCTTGTCCAGAACACACACTTTTTTTTTTTAACACAATCGTTCTAGTTAAATGCACCCTGGGGCCAGGAAACAGTGGCCTCTGCCCTAAAAATGGTCTTTAAAAAAAAATAAATAAGGGTGGATGTACCGTAGTTCTAATGGTTGCACATGAAGTTCAGTTAAATGGTATAAGGTTTCTTGCCTGAGCAGAAACCTTATACTAGACTAGAAGACCTCCAAGGTCCCTTCCAACTGTTCTGTTCTGTTCTGTTCTGTTCTGTTCTGCTCTGCTCTGCTCTGCTCTACTCTACTCTATTCTGTTCTATTCTACTCTACTTTATATTCTGTTCCATTCCGTTCCATTCCCTATCCTATCCTATCCTATCCTATCCTATCCTATCCTATCCTATCCTATCCTATCCTATCCTATCCTATTGTTGGAAGAAATATCCATCTGGGTTCAGTTCCAAGTGGGGACAAAGACACTGGAAACATGGAGGCTGCTTGGAAAGATGGTTTAATGGTGGCCAGGATCACATGGCTTGAGATCCTGAACAGAAAAGGGCCGAGATCCTGTGTGCTCCCTGGTTTTATGCTTTTTCTGAGCTTTGAACTTTCTGGGGCACAGGAAGAGTACCCTGATTGGCTGTCAGACTCCCAGGGGGTGGGGGTCTTAGCTAGCCTTGCTGGCTGATGTAATCTTCCCAGGTGCCATGTGGTGAGTTTCAGTTGCTAGATGGGTTCTATTATGATGCAGATGATGGTTGACAAAGGTGGGGGGAAATGAGTGAGCTTAGCTGAGGCTTTAATGGCCCATTGACAAAGGTGGGGGGGGGGAGTCAGGAAGCTGCTTTGTCCTTAAAACATGTTTCTCCATTTCTCATCCAGGGAAATATATTCTGCCTTTTTAAATATTTTCTAAAATATTTCATTCTTCTAGGAGGGGGGTGGGTGCTAAATTCCTACAATATCTATCCTATCCCATCCCATCCCATCCCAGGTAGCGTTCATCTTACGACCACCACTAAGCCAAGCATTTCTTTTGCTAAGCGAGGCAGTGGCTAACTGAATTTTGCCCCCGTTTTATGATCTTTCTTGCCACGGTTGTTAAGTGAATCACTGCTGTTGATAAGAAGTCAGCAACTCAGTTGTTAAGTGAATCTGGTTTCCCCACTGACTTTGCTTGCTAGAAGGTCACCAAAGGGGATCACGTGGAAAACCCCCCCCCCGGGACACCGCAATCGGCATAAATATGAGTCGGTTGCCAAGCATCGGAATTTTGATCACGTGACCATGGGGGATGCTCTGCAACTAGAACTCAGACCTTAGAACAGTGATTCCCATTACACTCCCAGGGAAGCTTATGAAACTAGAATATCTTTTATCTTTCGCTGATCATTTCTAGTCTGGTGCGCATGCGCAGTTGCAGGTCGGATTTCCGGGGGAGCCGCGGGCGAAAAAGATTGGGAACCTCTGCCTTAGAATGACTTTATTGTCACTTCAAATGAAATTTCGTTGCATGCAGAACTCAAAAGGGTCTCCATCTCTAATATATATTACATAAACATGACAGAATAAATGCAAAATTATGCATATGCCCACATATATTATATGACACGGAGAAACGACACAGTCTAAATTTAACAGTAACAGAGTTGGAAGGCACCTTGTTGCAGGTCATCTAGTCCAACCCCTTGCTCACGCAGGAGATCTATACTAGGGATTCGAACCGCCAAACTGCCGACCTTTCTGATCGACAAGCTCCGTGTCTTAGCCAATGAGCCACCTAGCCAGGCTGGCCCTAAGTTTAATTAATGTAATTAAAATTAATGGCCCTAAGTGTGAAAAATGATCGTCAGTCACTTTTTTTCAGTGGGCTTTTGCAACTTCGAACAATCACTAAATGAATTGTTGTTAAATTGAGGACCACCTATATATTAGCAGTGATTACACGAATATCAAAATACGCTTAGAAAACAGAATCCCAGGCCGGTAAGATTTATTCTACTTTATATGCTCATGCATTGATGATTACAATCTTTCAAAAGAGGAGTCGTCGCATGGGTGGTTTAGTTGCGGCTTTCCACCCTGCCGTCTGAGATCACATTGAAAGATGAACAGAGTTGGAAGGGACCTTGGAGGTCATCTAGTCCAACCCCCCCCCCACGACCACCAAAGCAGGACACCCTACTTACACTATTTCAGACAAATGGCAGTCCAGTCTCTTCTTGAAAGCCTCCGGGAATGAAGCCCCCACATCTTCTGAAGGTAAATCGTTCCACTGAACATAGAATAACAGAGTTGGAAGGGACCTTGATGGTCTTCTAGTTCAACCCCCCCTGCCCAAGCAGGAAACCCTACACCATTTCTGACAGATGCCTGTCCAGTCTCTTCTTGAAAGCTTCCAGGGATGAAGCTCCCACAACTTCCAAGGGCAACTAGGGCCTCTGGTGGCTCAGCAGACTAAGTCTGTCTGTTATTAACACAGCTACTTGCAATTACTGCAGGTTCAAGTCCCACCAGGCCCAGATGGTTGACTCAGCCTTCCATCATAACATAACATAACATAACATAACATAACATAACATAACATAACATAACATAACATAACATAACATAACATAACAACAGAGTTGGAAGGGACCTTGGAGGCCTTCTAGTCCAACCCCCTGCCCAGGCAGGAAACCCTACACAATCTCAGTCAGATGGTTATCCAACATTTCCTTAAAAATTTCCAGTGTTGGAGCATTCACAACTTCTGAAGGCAAGTCGTTCCACTTATTAATTGTTCTAACTGTCAAGAAATTTCTCCTTAGTTCTAAGTTGCTTCTTTCTTTGATCAGTTTCCACCAATTGCTTCTTGTTCTACCCTCAGGTGCTTTGGAGAACAGCCTGACTCCCTCTTCTTTGTGGCAACCCCTGAGATATTGGAAGACTGCTATCATGTCTCCCCTAGTCCTTCTTTTCATTAAACTAGGCATACCGAGTTCCTGCAACCGTTCTTCATATGTTTTAGCCTCCAGTCCCCTAATCATCTTTGTTGCTCTTCTCTGCACTCTTTCTAGAGTCTCAGCATCTTTTTTACATCGTGGCGACCAAAACTGGATGCAGTATTCCAAGTGTGGCCTTACCAAAGCATTATAAAGTGGCACTAACACTTCACGTGATCTTGATTCTATCCCTCTGTTTATGCAGCCCAGAACTGTATTGGCTTTTTTAACAGCTGCTGCACACGGCTGGCTCATCCTTTATAAGGTAGGTAAAATGAGGACCCAGATTGTTGGAGGCAATAAGTTGACTTTGTATATAATATACAAATGGATGAAGACTATTGCTTGACATAGTGTAAGCTGCCCTGAGTCTTCGGAGAAGGGCGAGATATAAATGGCGAGATATATAGGGCCGGTTTAGCTCTGCCTGGTAAGGCCTGTTATTAAGAACACAAAGCCTGCAATTACTGCAGGTTCGAGCCCGGCCCAAGGTTGACTCAGCCTTCCATCCTTTATAAGGTAGGTAAAATGAGGACCCAGATTGTTGGGGGGGCAATAAGTTGACTTTGTAAATATATACAAATGGATGAAGACTATTGCTTGACATAGTGTAAGCTGCCCTGAGTCTTCGGAGAAGGGCGAGATATAAATGCAAATAAAAAAAAAAACTTATGTTCCACGAATTGCTTGTTCTCACCGTCAGGAAATTTCTGTTTATTTCTAGGCCTTCAGGTGCCTTAGATAATAGCTTGACCCCCTTCCTCCTCTCTGGGGCAGCCCCTCAAATATTGGACCACTGCTATCCTGTCTCCCCTGGTCCTTCTCTTCCCTAGACTAGCCATGCCTAGTTCCTGCAACCGTTCTCTGTATGTTTTAGCCTCATCATCTAAATATAATTCAGATGTTTACAAAAAAGGATTTTTTGGGGGGGGGAAATTGCAGAGTTCATTCCTTTCTAAAGGCAGAAGGGGTATTTTCAACTTCGCAAAACTTCAGTTGTGCTATTATCGCAAGAGAGGAAATCACTTTCCTCTTCTCCCTTGCACCTGGTGCCGTCCTTGGTGCCCTTCCAAGATAGACTGGTTTTCTTGTAGACGTTTCATGGCCCAACTAGGGAACATCATCAGTGCTAGAAGGCAGCGGAGGGTTTGCTCGCTGTTTATATACAAGTCGCTCGCCTTGTCTGCGTTGGTGGGAGTGTTCTTATAAACAACAATTGAATCCAAGGAACAACCAAGAATGACACTGACAGAGCAAGGCACATGTATACATGGCACATGGAGACACACAACATCTACGTATGTCAAGAGGCAATTCAAAAACCTACAAGGAAAGAAAAAGACCAAAAAACAAAACAAAACCCCAGCCTCTTCTCACCAGCAATCAACACCCAGAAATTTACACCAAGATTAACACAATCAAGAACAAAACAATACCCGCAATGAAGGAATTACCAGCTCAGAGAAACAATCTCAGTGAAAGGAGTGGTATGCAAGCTTGCTAAATAAATGAACAAATAAATAATCAAACAGTAAACAAGAGCCTAAGAATCACAAAACACACTCTTATCGACATCGACAGAGCAAGCCACTAGTATATAAAAAGAGAGCAAAACCTCAGCACTTAAATGGAGTTTGTCCATCTATGGCAACTTTGAGACCCTTGGACTTCAACTCCCAGAATCCATGAGCCAGCTGGTTGGGGAGTTCTGGGAGTTGAAGTCCACAAATTGGACACCCCTGTCCTCAATCTTTAACTTTTAGATCTGCTGTTTTTATATTTTAACATTTTACTGTACATCGCCCAGATTCCTTCTCTGAGAAGGGCTATTCAGAAATGTGAAAAATAAATAAATATATATATATATTTGCCCGGTCGCTGCTGCTAGCAAATATTTGTCCGATTCGCGGTGTTTTTTTAATGTCTTGGCATCTGGGCTTAGGCGGCTTCGGGAGCTCACTTGGCCACGCTGACTATTTCCATTCTTTCTCCCTTTTTTTCTTTCTCCGGGAGGTTTATGGGCAGAGCTGGTGGATAGAAGGTCTTTCATCGGTGGGCAGCGAAACAAGCCATCCACTGTACATCCAGGACCTTACAGATGGAATCATAATATACGATGGATTTCATGGAAACTCCCTTCTGCTCTCTTCTCCTTTCATCTTCTCTCTTCTTTCCTTTCTCTTCCTCTCGTCTTTTTTCCTTTCCTTTCCCTTCGTCTCTCTTATCCTCTCCTCTCCGCTCCCCTCTCCTCTCTCTTTTCCTTCCTTTCCTCTCTTTCTTCTCCCCTCTCCTTTCTTCTCCTTTCTTCCTCTTCTCTCCTCTTTCCTTTCCTGTCCTTTCCTTTCTTCTCCTCTCCTTTCCTCACTGAAAAAAAGTGACCTACAACTGTTTCTAAATCATGGTAACTGGACCAAAGTTTATTAAACTCAGAAGTTTTAGAAGAATGGAATGGAATAGAATAGAAAACAGAATAAGGAATAGAACAGAATAGAACAGAACAGAACAGAACAGAACATGGGATGGAATGGAATGGAATGGAATGGAATGGAATGGAATGGAATGGAATGGAATGGAATGGAATGGAATGGAATAGAATAGAATAGAATAGAATAGAATAGAATAGAATAGAATAGAATAGAATAGAATAGAATAGAATAGAATAGAATAGAATAGAGGAATAGAATAGAATAGAATAGAATAGAATAGAATAGAATAGAATAGAATAGAATAAAGAATAGGATAAGATAGAATAGAATAGAATAGAATAGAGCTTTTTATTGGCCAAGTGTGATGGGACGCACAAGGAAGTTGTCTTGGTGCATAAGCTCTCAGTGTACATAAAAGAAAAGATACCTTCATCAAGAATCATAAGATACAACACTTAATGATAGTCACAGGCTACAATTAAGCAATCAGGAAACAATATCAATGTAAATCGTAAGGATACAAGCAACAAGATTATAGTCATACAGTCATAAGTGGAAAGAGATTGGTGATGGGAACGATGAGAAGATTAATAGTGCAGATTCAGTAAATAGTTTGACAGTGTTGATGGAATTATTTATTTAGCAGAGTGATGGCCTTCGGGAAAAAACTGTCCTTGTGTCTAGTTGTTCTGGTGTGCAGTGCTCTATAGCGTCGTTTTGAGGGTAGGAGTTGAAACAGTTTATGTCCAGGATGCGAGGGATCTGCAAATATTTTCACAGCCCTCTTTTTGAGCCACACGTATGATCATTACAGCATCCCCATGGTCACGTGATCAAAATTCAGATGTCCGAAAGGTGTGTTTTTTCAGGAGGCAACTGGACTTTCTTGGGTTTTTTTTTCTTTTGAAGATGATTCGCTTCTCATCCAGGAAGCTTCTTCAGCTCTGACTGGATGGTGGAGGAATGGAAAGATTTATGCTCCTTGCAGACAGCTGGTCATTCGCATCCTTTTAGTTAGAGGGTCAGTTGAGGCCACTTGGAGGTTTATCTGCGTCCTCAGGGTCACCTGAGTGGTGCAAATGAATCCTGTGATCTGCAATTTTTTCCCCTCTGGAAATCCATCCCTACTCCCACAACCATTCCAAGGGTCTTCATCCCAAATACGGGTCTGGATGGGGAGAAACAGGCTCAAGCTCAATCCCTCCAAGACAGAGTGGCTGTGGATGCCGGCATCCTGGTACAGTCAGCTGAGTCCTCGGCTGACTGTTGGGGGCGAGTCACTGGCCCCGATGGAGAGGGTGCGCAACTTGGGCGTTCTCCTGGATGAACGGCTGTCTTTTGAAGACCATTTGACGGCCGTCTCCAGGAGAGCTTTCCACCAGGTTCGCCTGGTGCGCCAGTTGCGCCCCTTTCTAGACCGGGATGCCTTATGCACGGTCACTCACGCCCTCGTGATGTCTCACCTGGATTACTGCAATGCTCTCTACATGGGGCTCCCCTTGAGGGGCATCCAGAGGCTTCAGTTAGTCCAGAATGCAGCTGTGCGGGTGATAGAGGGAGCCCCTCGTGGCTCCCATGTGACACCTATCCTGTGCAGACTGCACTGGCTACCTGTGGCCTTCCGGGTGCGCTTCAAGGTGCTGGTGACAATCTTTAAAGCGCTCCATGGCATAGGGCCGGTCTATTTACGGGACCGCCTACTGCTACCAAATACCTCTCACCGACCCGTGCGCTCTCACAGGGAGGGACTCCTCAGGGTGCCGTCAGCTAGGCAGTGCTGCCTGGCGACACCCAGGAAGGGCCTTCTCTGTGGGGGCTCCCACCCTCTGGAACGAACTCCCTCCAGGACTTCGCCAACTTCCGGACCTCCGAACCTTTCGTCGCGAGCTCAAAACACACCTATTCATCTGCGCGGGACTGGATTAGATTTTAAAGAAATTGGTTTTAAGGGGTTTTTATTATTTATATTGTTTTAAAAATTTGGCTATAGAATAAGTTTTTTAATTGTTGTTTTTAATCTGTATTTATATGTGTTTTAACTGCCTGTGAACCGCCCTGAGTCCTTAGGGAGATAGGGCGGTATATAAATATAAATAAATAAATAAATAAATAAATTGGGTAGTCTGTAGAGATTTGCAGTCAACCATGACCTCGATGACCGAGAATCTCTACAGACAAAATTCAGATGCTTGGCAACCGACTTCTATTTATGACGGTCGCAGTGTCCCGGGGTCACGTGATCCCCCTTTTGCGACCTTCTGACAAGCAGAGTCCATGGAAGAAGCCAGATCTATTTAACAACCAGCTTACTAACTTAACAGCTGCAGTGGTTCCGGTAACAAATGTGTCAAGAAATGTTGTAAAATGGGGCAAAACACACTTAACAATTGTCTCGCTTAGCAACGGAAATGTTGGGCTCAGCTGTGGTCGTTATGTCGAGGACCACCTGTGTTTCTTTGAAACCTAGTTCCGTTTTCAACACCATGCTAATTTAAAAAAACCAAACCAAACCAAACTTTAAATCAAAAGGAGAGACTCAAACAAGAAGTCCAAAACCGATGCGCTAAAATGGCATAAAATGGGTTTTAATAGGATTTTAATTGGGGTTTTATGATGTTATGTATTTTATATTTAAATTATAGGCTAAATTGAATAAGTTTTTTTAATTCTGATTTTATTGTGTTGTATGTGATTGTTATTTTATCTGGCTGTTAACCGCCCTGAGTCCTTCGAGAGAAGGGCGGTATAAAAATTAAATTATTATTATTATTATTATTATTATTATTATTATTATTATTATTATTATTATTATTATTATTATTATTATTATTATTATTGTTATTGTTAAAAGTCCCTTCAAATTTATTGTCTCCTCCGTAACAAAATAGACAATCTTCGCTGGACCTCTGGAAAATAATAATAATATTTTTTTGCGGATGAATTAATTCCTCCTTAAGGTCAGATCCTCACTGTCTGAGCTCCTTTAGAAGAAAAGGCAGGCAGCCTGGTAAAACAGGATATTCGAAAGACAAATTCTTTGTGTGTCCAATCACACTTGGCCAATAAAAAATTCTATTCTATTCTATTCTATTCTTTTGTTCCTACTTTATCTTAGTAACGATCTTCCATTGTGTATACAGCTGAGTGGTAGGCTTAGGCTCCAATGAGATCCCTTCCAAAATGCCCAATAATTTTAGAATTTTTTTTTTACAGACGGCCAACGCACAAGTGAGAGAGCAACAAGTGTTGGTTTTGGATATATTACCAACAAGCGTTTTTTTTAAGCAATCCGAATTCTCAGTGCGTGACTCAGGAGCTTTTTAAAAGAGATTTTAGCGTTCAACCGATCTGGAATATTAATTCCTTCAAGGGGAGGGCTTCAAAAAAATTTAGCAAGGGGTTCTCTGCCCGGTTGCTGGGTGGGTGTGGCCATGGGGGGGCGTGGCCTAGTCAGGCTCCTGTATCACAGCAAGGGGAGGGGCTTTTTGCCCTCCCCGGGTTCCGGAGGCTTTTCTTGAGCCTCCGGGAGGGCGAAAATGGTCTCGCCCAGGCTCTGGAGGTCCTCCGGAGCAGGGGTCTCCAACCTTGGTCCCTTTAAGACTTGTGGACTTCAACTCCCAGTTGAAGTCCACAAGTCTTAAAGGGACCAAGGTTGGAGACCCCTGCTCTGGAGGCTGGAAATGGGCCCGTTTCCTGCCTTCCCGAACTTCCGGTAGGCCCGTTTTTCACCCTCCACGAGCCTCTGTGTGCGCCCTGCACTTATCTGCCTCCAAAACGGGCCGCATGGGGACTCCCGGGAGGGACGGGGTGGGTGGGGCCAGCCAGGAGTGGGATTTGGGCAGTGGTGAAATGTAAAATTTGTTACTAGCGGTTCTGTGGGCGTGGCTTGGTGGGTGGGATAATGTGACTGGGTGGGCGTGGCCAACTTTTTTTTTCTTCTTCTTTTAAGAGCATTTTTCTACAACCTCTTCAGCCTAAGCGGTTGTAAAAAAAAAAAAGGTTTGAAAAGCCTCTGGCGATCCCAAATGAGCCGCGCGATCATCAGAGGCTTTTAAAAAAAAAACTTTTAAAAGCATTTTTTCGGCCGAAGAAAAAAATGCTTTTAAAAGTTTTTTAAAAAGCCTCTGGTGATCACACAGCATGGGGATAGGCAGAGATTTTTGCTACTGGTTCTCTGAACCACCCACCTCCATCGCTACTGGATCAGGTGATCCAGTCCGAACCGGGAGCATTTCACCCCTGAATTTGGGAGTTCTCCGAACTGCACAGAATCTTAGCGAGAAGTTCTCCAGAACCCCTGCAAACCCCCAGCAGTCAACCCCGATTCCCTCACAATCCTGGTTCAGAGAGCACGCAAACGGGGACAATCCTAGGTTCTTTTCCCCATCATTTTAAATTCAGAATGACGGGAAAGATCAGCATCTACAGAGAACCTGCTCAAATTTATTATCCCTTTGATCCCAAATCTTGCAAACGGGTGTGGCTGAGGAGTACGGATAATTCTCCGACTTACAAACTGCTCATTTAGTGACGGTTCGAACTTACAAAAAAAAAAGTTTAGAAAGTGACTTACAATCCTTTGTTCACACTTAATGACCGATACAGCATCTCTATGGTCACGTGATTAAAATTCGGATGCTTGGCAGCCAATTTTACCCATAAAGTCCTCAATTTACAACAGTTCAAAATTGAATTGAACTCGGCAACTGACTCAGATTTATGACGGTCGCAGTGTCCCAGAGTCACGTGATCCCCTTTTGCGACCTTCTGACAATGAGGGAAGCCAGATTCACTTAACAACCGTGTGACTAACTTAACCACTGCATGATTCACTTAACAACGGTGGCAAGGAAGGTCATAAAATGGGGCAAAATTCACTTAAAACTGTCTCACTTAGCAACGGAAACGTTGAGCTCGTTAGTGATCATAAGTCAATGTAGAAAGTTAGCACCCACCCGTCTCCTAGAAGAATGAAATATTTTGAGAAATATTGAAAAGGCAGAATATTATATTTCCCTGGATGAGAAATGGAGAGACAGGATCTTGGAAAGCAGCCCCCACCTTTCTTAATACCCTACAGCCGATGTCAGCACTTAAGAGATAAAGAGATAGATAGCTCTATTCATAAGCAAATACCCTCATCCAAGATCTAACAAAGGTAGGATTAACCCTCAGTCACCATAGAAATTGCCCAAAGCCTCTTCATTGCATCAGCAGTCCAAACTTCAACCAAACTTAGCTCAGACAAACATGACCCCTACATGGCCCATTGGGAGTCTGGCCACAGCCAATAGAATAAGTGTTCAGGAACAGGAACAGGAAGTTCAAGTGCAAAGCCCCAGAGAAGGTATTGTAAAAATACCCCCCACTCTCAACTCCATGTGGTCAGCTGCCCAGAACCCATGTGGTCAGCTGCTTTATTAAACCATCTTTCCAATCGGCTTCCATGTTTCCAGTATCTTTCTCCTGGCTTGGAACCGAAACAGATCAAGAACTACCTAGAGTCTCCTGCCGCAATTTTTTCTGTTGGGAATTATTACGGACTGTACAGTAATTGAGACTAAATTGATTTTAAATCTAATAACAGCAGCAAGATTACTAATAGGACAATACTGGAAGAAAAAAGAAGTACCTACAATAGAAGAATGGATATTGAAGGTTGCCAATTTGGCTGAGATGGCGAAGATATCAGCCTTTTTGAAAGACAATACACAAGAAAGATACTTAAAGGAATGGAAAAAATGGATTGACTATATTCAACGTAGATATCAGACTAAGAGTTATCAGACTGTTTTTGAATGATTATGATGTATTATTTTTGATTGTTTTCGGGGGAAGTTAGGAATTGATGATTGTAGAGGTATAATTAAGTTGGGATGGAAATTTTTTAGCATATGTTTGTTTTATTTTTAACTATACCTTGTGCTCGTTCGGGAGGGGAGGGGGGGAAAGGGGGGGGAAATTTTCTGTAAAACCTTTTGAATAAAAAAAAAAAAAAGAACTACCTAGAGTCATCCTTCATCAAAATTGACAAACATGTCCTTCTAAACCAACAGATTTCATCAGACTGTGATTCCTGTCTTACAGGCGAGATCGTGAATGATGGATTTTATTTTATTGTTTTGCAAATCTTGAGCTAGTGTTCAAACAAGATGATGGTTTATTTTGTCAAGGTTTGTGACTTCCAACATTCCCTTTCCCCCCCCTTTTTTTTCTCCGAAAACTAGCACTTATTTTTTTGTTCTTAAAACAAAATCGTACATTTCTTCTGCCTTAAGAAAAGAGGGTTAACCAAAAAAAAAAAAAGATTTTGAAAAAATTGACAATTGGGAGACTGTTAGAAAGGAGGAGGGAAACCACAAAAGAAATACAATAGATTTGGCAGAAGTCTATAAATCATAAAGGGGCCATAGTTCCCCATGCTGGCTGAGGGATTCTGGGAGTTGGAGTCCACGAGTCATAAAAGGGCCCTAGTTCCCCATGCTGGCTGAGGGATTCTGGGAGTTGGAGTCCACGAGTCATAAAAGGGCCCTAGTTCCCCATGCTGGCTCAGGGATTCTGGGAGTTGGAGTCCACGAGTCATAAAAGGGCCATAGTTCCCCATGCTGGCTCTGGAATTCTGAGAGTTGAAGTCCAGAAGTCATAAAAAGGCCATAGTTCCCCATGCTGGCTCAGGGATTCTGAGAGTTGAAGTCCAAGAGTCATAAAGGGGCCACAGTTCCCCATGCTGGCTCAGGGATTCTGGGAGTTGAAGTCCAGAAGTCATAAAGGGGCCATAGTTCCCCATGCTGGCTCAGGAATTCTGGGAGTTGGAGTCCAGAAGTCATAAAGGGGCCACAGTTCCCCATGCTGGCTGAGGGATTCTGGGAGTTGAAGTCCACGAGTCATAAAAAGGCCATAGTTCCCCATGCTGGCTGAGGGATTCTGGGAGTTGAAGTCCACAAGTCATAAAGGGACCACAGTTCCCCATGCTGGCTGAGGGATTCTGGGAGTTGAAGTCCACAAGTCATAAAAGGGCCATAGTTCCCCATGCTGGCTCAGGGATTCTGGGAGTTGAAGTCCACAAGTCATAAAGGGGCCATAGTTCCCCATGCTGGCTCAGGGATTCTGGGAGTTGGAGTCCACGAGTCATAAAGGGGCCACAGTTCCCCATGCTGGCTCAGGAATTCTGGGAGTTAGAGTCCATGAGTCATAAAAAGGCCATAGTTCCCCATGCTTGCTCAGGAATTCTGGGAGTTGAAGTCCAAGAGTCATAAAGGGGCCACAGTTCTCCACGCTGGCTCAGGAATTCTGGGAGTTGGAGTCCACGAATCATAAAGGGGCCACAGTTCCCCATGCTGGCTCAGGAATTCTGGGAGTTGAAGTCCACGAGTCATAAAGGGGCCACAGTTCCCCATGCTAGCTCAGGGATTCTGGGAGTTGAAGTCCACAGGTCACCCCTGGGCTAGATCAATGGTCTCCAAACTTCACAATGTTAAAACTTGTGGACTATTCTGGGAGTAGAAGTCCACAAGTCTTAAAGTGACCAAGTTTGGAGACTCCTTGTCCAGATCAAAGCCAGTGAATCTCTCTGCAAGAGGGAACAATAATCAGTAATATTCTGGGCCCCAGCAAGTTCCTGTATGCCCCACTGTGAGAAACATGACAGAGTAACTTAATTGCGAGGAAGTTAAGATAGGAATTTCACTCAATTTGGAGACACCCCCATTTACAGTACAGGTAGTCCTCGACTTATGACCACAACTGGGAACGGAATGTCCAACGTTTAGCGAGACAATTGTTAAGGGAGCCATGCCCAATTTTGCAACCTCTTTTGCCATAGCTGCTAAGCGAATCGCCCTGGTTGTTACGTGAACCAATGGTTGTTAAGCAAATCTGGCTTCCCCTATTGGTCAGAAACCGGCTGCCATGTTGGGCCCGAATTCTGACCACGTGACCTTGGGGAAAGCTGTGACTGTCGTAAGAGCGAGGACCAGTTTTTTCAGTGTTGTTAACTTTAAACATTTGATGAATGGGTGGCTGTAAGTCGAGGATTACCTGCAGCAGGCCATGAATTTAATGCCAACAGCAAGTTTCTAAAGGCAGGGAAGTCTACAACGAAGAGACTGCAAAAACGCTTCGACAACCAGTTACAATATTTTGTTCCTTACCTGTGCGTATTCTCTCTCTATCGCTGCTTTCTTCTGGCTGAACGTCCTACAGCAAAGACAAGAGGTGGGGGGGAGAGAAAATGTCGTTAAAAATCACAGGCCAAAGCCGGAAGATCGAAAACACAACAGTCCATCATTAAGTCCGGTTCGATCGCTGCAAATTGGCTCGGGCGGACGGACGGAAATAAGAAACGAATTCAAGAGAAAACAGCTCAATGGGTCATCAGTGGTGGCTTAGCAACTGGCCAACGTTCCATGGATGAGTTTGGGAACTCCTGTTTTTTTTCTTTTTCTTCCAAAATGACAGTTCCAATCTCCAGTTTTAAGCAGGTGTGCCCAATAGGTAACACATTCAATCAGTTTGAAATGAATTAATGAGAGCTCTCCAGAGAGGCAAAACTCAGGCACGTGGCTGTCTTTTTACATTCATCCCCACAAACTACACTATCTTTGTGTTGCCCTCGCACAGATATTTTGCACTGATAGGAGAAAATATTTGCAGCTTGGGGTTGAAATCAGGGCTCCTTGGTGCTCTCTGAGTTTGGTTGTTTTCCTGCAGATGTTTCATGACCCAGGTAGGTAACATCATCAGTGCTTGAAGGGAATCCCTCGCAAGATTCATTTTTTTCACCATGGACATTTATACATCCAAACTAGACTGTCTTGTTTCTCTGTGTCATAAATGTGAGTATATGGGTATATGCATATCTATCTATCTATCGTATTCATCCATCCATCCATCCATCCATCCATCCATCTTTGTCATGTTTATGTACCATAATGTATATTGGAGGTGGTGACTCTTTCGAGAGCTGCACGCAATGAAATTTCATTTTAATGTATGCCAATTAGTGTGCATTTAAAGTGACTATTGTCACTTTTATTCTGAGTCTTCTCTAAGTTCTATTACCCAACTAGGTAACATTATCAGTGCTCGGAGGGAGTGGGATTTGCAGAGTGGAGAAAGAGGAAGTGGAGTGGAGGAAGAGAAAGAGAAAGAGGAGGAGGAGAAGGACAAGGACTGTGGGGTCCTTGGTGCTCTCTGAGCTGGGTTGCTTTCTTGCAGATGTTTCATTACCCAACTAGGTAACATCATCAATTCTAGAAGGGAGAGGGGTTTGCAGGGAGGAAGAGGAGGACTGCTCTCTGTTTATATAGGGACCACCTACATAAGGGACCACCAAGAACCACCACAAGAAACAACCAAGGACACTCTCACAAGGAGCACCAGTAATATATAAACAGAGCACAAGCCCCACTCCCTTCTAGCACGGATGATGTTACCTAGTTTGGTAATAAAACA
This sequence comes from Ahaetulla prasina, assembly GCF_028640845.1. NCBI lineage: Eukaryota > Metazoa > Chordata > Lepidosauria > Squamata > Colubridae > Ahaetulla > Ahaetulla prasina. The sequence goes on along the minus strand of NC_080543.1, from coordinate 3,713,248 downwards.
TCTGCAAGAAAATAATCCATCTCAGAGAGTAACAAGGATCCCTCCTCCTCCTCCTCCTCCCACTGATGATGTTCTCTAGCTTGAGTAATGAAACATCTGCAAGAAAACAACCAAGCTCAGAGAGAGCAACAAGGACCCCATCAATATCTCGGTTATAGAAGACTGGAGTCAGCATCCAGTTAGGGATTTAGGCTCAAACAATGCAGGCTATTTCTGGTACTTCTGATTTTAATAAAGGGAACAGAAAGGAAAATTCCGTGTGTATTTAGTGGTTAACACTGGAAATCATTACCTACGTGTTGACCAAAGGTGATTCTAGAATTATTGACTCAAGGCAGCGTGGTGTACATTTGTTCACCACACAAGGAATGCGCAACCACGAAAAGGGGGCTGTGAAGTGTTCAATGCATCTTTTGGGATTTCCCCCAAAATCTTAATATCCCGTCCCCGTTTCCTTCTCTGGGTTACTGTATTTTGCTGTGGCTGCCAATCACTGCAGGTGTGAACGGTTCAGTACCACAGGTTAAATCGGGGGTTGAAATCCAACAGGTTCTGGAGAACCGGTAGCGGAAATTTTGAGCAGTTCGGAGAACTAATCAAAATACCGCCTCTGGCTGGCCCCAGAGTAGGGTGGGAATGGGGATTTTGCAATATCCTTCCCCCCAGAAGTAGGATGGGAATGGGGATTTTGCAGTATCCTTCCTCTGGAGTAGGGTGGGAATGGAGACTTTGCAATATCCCTCCCCCAGGAGTGGGGAGGAAATGGGGATTTTGCAATATCCTTCCCCCTGGAGTGGGGTGGGAATGGAGATTTTGCAGTATCCTTCTCCCAGGAGTAGGATGGGAATGGGGATTTTGCAGTATCCTTCCTCTGGAGTAGGGTGGGAATGGAGACTTTGCAATATCCCTCCCCCCGGGAGTGGGGAGGAAATGGGGATTTTGCAATATCCTTCCCCTGGAGTGGGGTGGGAATGGAGATTTTGCAATATCCTTCCCCCAGGAGTAGGATGGGAATGGGGATTTTGCAGTATCCTTCCTCTGGAGTAGGGTGGGAATTGAGACTTTGCAGTATCCCTCCCCCAGGAGTGGGGAGGAAATGGGGATTTTGCAATATCCTTCCGCCAGGAGTGGGGTGGGAATGGAGATTTTGCAATATCCTTCCCCCAGGAGTAGGATGGGAATGGGGATTTTGCAGTATCCTTCCTCTGGAGTAGGGTGGGAATGGAGACTTTGCAGTATCCCTCCCCCAGGAGTGGGGAGGAAATGGGGATTTTGCAATATCCCTCCCCCAGGAATGGGGAGGGAATGGAGATTTTGCAGTATCCTTCCCCTGCCATGCTCACACCACAGAACCAGCAGTAAAAAAAAAAATTGGATTTCACCACTTAAATCAAAACCCATCTCCAGCCAAATGGCAGTTTTCGCTTATTAGTCATTAAGTGTAGAATAATAAAATGCTAGCTAATCAAAAGGAAATTCCGGGTAGATAAAAAGGTTTTACAGGTAGGCAAGAAAAACCAACCGTAAAGGTGCAAACTAGGTGAAACTTGGCTTAATGCCAGTAACTGTGAGAGGGATCTCGGTGTCCTATTGGACAAATCATTAGAGCTAGCCGTGTTCTGCAGCGGCCAAAAAAGCCAATGCAATCCTAGGCTGCATTAATAAGAGGGACAGAGTCAAGATCACGTGAAGTTCTAGTACCGCTTTACAAAGCCTTAGTAAGGCCACACCTGGAATACTGCATCCAGTTTTGGTCACCACATTATGAAAAAGACGCTGAAACTCTGGAAAAAGTGCTGAAAAGAAGAACGAAGAGGATTTAAGAGGTCTGGAGGATAAAACATACGAAGGACGGTTGCAGGAATTGGGCATGTCTAGTCTAAAGAAAAGAAGGACTAGGACTAAATCTGTCTGTTATTAACAGCAGCTGCTTGCAATTACTGCAAGTTCAAGCCCCACCAGGCCCAAGGTTGACTCAGCCTTCCATCCTTTATAAGGTAGGTAAAATGAGGACCCAGATTGTTGGAGGCAATAAAAGTTGACTTTGTCTATAACAGGGGTGTCCAAACTTGGTCCCTTTAAGACTTTTGGACTTCAACTCCCAGAGTTCCTCAGCCAGCTTTGCTGGCTGAGGGACTCTGGGAGTTGAAGTCCAAAAGTCTTAAAGGGACCAAGTTTGGACACCCCTGGTCTATAATATACAAATGGATGAAGACTATTGCTTAACACAGTGTAAGCCGCCCTGAGTCTTCGGAGAAGGGCGGGATATAAATGCAAATAAAAAAAAAAGTAGTCTTCCAATATTCGAGAGGCTCCTTCAAAGAAGAGGTGGTCAAATTATTTTTCAAAGCACCAAAAGGCAAGACCAGAAGCAATGGGTGGAAACCAACCAGGGAGAGAAGCAACCTAGAACTAAGGGGAAATTTCCTAATAGTGAGGAATCAACCAATGGAATGTCTCCACAAGTTGTAGGAGCTCCATCATTGGAGGCTTTTAACAAGAGACTAGACGACTGGGGCCTCTGGTGGCTCAGACTGCTAAGACAGTCTGTTATTAATAGCAGCTGCTTGCAATTACTGCAGGTTCTAGTCCCACCAGGCCCAAGGTTGACTCAGCCTTCCATCCTTTATAAGGTAGGTAAAATGAGGACCCAGATTGTTGGGAGCAATAAAAAGCTGACTTTGTATATAATTATTGTCAAACTTGGTCTTTAAGACTTTTGGACTTCAACTCCCAGAGTTCCTCAGCCAGCTTTGCTGGCTGAGGACTCTGGGAGTTGAAGTAAAGCAAAGGACCAAGTTTGGACACCCCTGGTCTATAATATACAAATGGATGACGATTATTGCTTGACACAGTGTAAGCCGCCCTGAGTCTTCGGAGAAGGGCGGGATATAAATGCAAATAAAAAAAAAAGTAGTCTTCCAATATTCGAGAGGCTCCTTCAAAGAAGAGGTGGTCAAATTATTTTTCAAAGCACCAAAAGGCAAGACCAGAAGCAATGGGTGGAAACCAACCAAGGAGAGAAGCAACCTAGAACTAAGGGGAAATTTCCTAATAGTGAGGAATCAACCAATGGAATGTCTCCACAAGTTGTAGGAGCTCCATCATTGGAGGCTTTTAACAAGAGACTAGACGACTGGGGCCTCTGGTGGCTCAACAGACTAAGACAGTCTGTTATTAACACAGCTGCTTGCAATTACTGCAGGTTCTAGTCCCACCAGGCCCAAGGTTGACTCAGCCTTCCATCCTTTATAAGGTAGGTAAAATGAGGACCCAGATTGTTGGGAGCAATAAAAAGCTGACTTTGTATATAATATACAAATGGATGAAGACTATTGCTTGACATAGTGTAAGCCGCCCTGAGTCTTCGGAGAAGGGCGGGATATAAATGCAAATAAAAAACAAAACAAAACAAAACCATTTGTCTGAAGTGGTATGGAGTCTTCTACTTGAGCAGGGGGTTGGACTAGAAGACCTCTCAGGTCCCTTCCAACTCTATTATTATTTTATTCTACAATAAGCCACACCACACTTCAAAAAAAACCCAGATTACTCTGCTTTAAGAATCATTTGCAACCTTGGAAAGTGTATTTTATGGGCGTGGTCATGTCTTAAATTCTGCTCTGCAGCCATGCTTGTGCTTCTGGCATAAAATAGGGTAACAAACTTTTTAAAAAAAACAAAGACTGTCCAAACCAGCTTTGATTGGAAGTAGGCACCATTCGGGCTTTTCTCTCAAAAATCAGTTACTAGCCATCAACTCTTGGTGATCGCGTAGATTTTCTTTTTTTTTTTTAACATAACAGAAATTAACAGGATTTCCTCCATACATAGACTGCATCTTCTTCGCCTTAAGCGAACCAAAACTAAGAAAAATTTAAAAATCCCTTTAAAAACGGGGCCTCTGGTGGCTCAGACTGCTAAGACAGTCTGTTATAAACACAGCTGCTTGCAATTACTGCAGGTTCAAGTCCCACCAGGCCCAAGGTTGACTCAGCCTTCCATCCTTTACAAGGCAGGTAAAATGAGGACCCAGATTGTTGGGGGCAATAAGTTGACTTTGTCTATAATATACAAATGGATGAAGACTATTGCTTAACACAGTGTAAGCTGCCCTGAGTCTTCGGAGAAGGGCGGGATATAAATTCAAATAAAAAATAATTAAAAAAAACATTCTGTACCAGCATTCTACACCAGTCAACGGAGGGTGGGGGGAGCCAGATCTGTTTAATGACTGCGCGATTCAGTTAAGAACTGAAGTGATTCATTTAACCACTGTGGCAAAAAAAAAAAAAAAAAAAAAGCTTGTGATATTTGACGTGATTCACTTAGCAACCGCCTTGCTTAGCAATGGAAAATTCTGGTCCCAACTTGGTCGTAAGTCGAGGACTAACTCTTAACTCTTGCTTTTCAACCCCAGTTGCTCCTTAATGGCAGCCCGGATTAGCGACGGCATTTCAATCTTTTCATTTGAGAAGAAAGACGCCAAAGCACATCAGCCCCGGGGTTCTTTTGCGTCCTTGTGGGTTTTGTTTTTTTCTTCTCCTCCTCCAGCGGCGTTACCGACAGTTCTTAGAATACACATTTACAAAGCTGTTTTTAACCTCAGGAGTCCTTTTACGAGAATCACAACTTTATTACAGAAACATCAAGAGAAACCAAGTTTAAAGCAAGCGAGATTTCCCAAGAGCGTCTTGCTAGGCGAGAAAAAAAGGGATCGGAGAGGAGGGGGGAAAAAACATAAAATAACCGATCTAAAACATTGACTCTTTTCTTGAGCAATCTGACGGGGCCGCATTTTGTACAATGTCAAGAATTTCGGATTTTAAAAGTTTAATTCAAGCAGAGAGCTCGCTCTCCTTCTTTGTTGTTGCTCGCTGTTTGAAAAGGGGGAATGTTTGCCATTATGCATTTAACAAAAGCCTTCTGTAACACTCGTTAAAATCCGAAAAAAAGGCCCTGCTTGCTCGCATACATACACATGCACCGAACATCTGTTAGATATTACACACATGTATTCATTGCTGCTGTTTTATATGCATGCCTTCAAACTTAATATTTGCTGTAAAGGAAGACCGGGTAGAAAAATGTCTTTCTCCTCTGACATTTTCATTCTGTTACGAAGGGAAGCCAAGGCAGTTCTAGGCTGCATTAACAGAGCGACGCCCACCCAGCAAGTGGGCAGAGAAGCCCTTGCTAAAAAATGTTGAAGCCCACCCCTGGGCCACACTTGAGTACGGCATCCAGTTTTGGTCACCACCGTGTAAAAAAAAGACGTTCAGACTCTAGAAAGAATGCAGAGAAGAGCAAGAAAGAGGATTATGTACCCTGTTTTATGTACACTGAGAGCATATGCACCACGGACAAATTCCTTGTGTGCCCAATCACACTTGGCCATTAAAGAATGCTGTTCTGTTCTGTTCTGTTGCTGGAGACTGAAACATATGAAGAACGGTTGCAGGAACTGGGTATGTCTCGTTTAATAAAAAGAAGGACTAGGGGAGACATAATAACAGTCTTCCAATATCTCAGGGGCTGCCCCAAAGAAGAGGGAGTCAAGCTATTCTCCAAAGCACCTGAGGGTAGAACAAGAAGCAATGGGTGGAAACTGATCAAAGAAAGAAGCAACCTAGAACTAAGGAGAAATTTCCTGACAGAATTAATAAGTGGAACGACTTGCCTGCAAAAGTTGTGAATGCTCCAATACTGGAAGTTTTTAAGAAGAGACTGGACAGCCATTTATCTGAAGTGGTGTAGGGTTTCCTGCCTGAAAAGCCCAGGGGGTTGGGCTAGAAGACCTCCAAGGTCCCTTCCAACTCTATTATATTCTGTCATTCAGTCTTCTAAATCACGTTTCCACAAAGATCTCAATCTTAACACACGTGTTTCTTCTTACAAGAGGTGGACCACACGGAGAACGTAATGATTGCTACTTTTTTTTTTTTAATTTGCATTTATATCCCGCCCTTCTCCGAAGACTCAGGGCGGCTTACACTGTGTCAAGCAATAGTCTTCATCCATTTGTATATTATATACAAAGTCAACTTATTGCCCCCAACAATCTGGGTCCTCGTTTTACCTATTTATTTATTTATTTATTTATTTATTTATTTAATCACATTTTTATACCGCCCTATCTCCCGAAGGACTCAGGGCGGTTTACAGCCTGATAAAAACACAAATATTAATACAAGATAAAACACTAATTAAAAAACTTATTGAATAAGGCCGAATTTAAAATTAAAATTAAAATAATAAAACCCCGTTAAAAACTAAATTTAAAATTAAAATTCTAGTCCAATCCTGCGCAGATAAATAAATGTGTCTTAAGCTTGCGGAGAAAGGTTCGAAGGTCAGGAAGTTGATGGAGTCCTGGGGGAAGTTCATTCCAGAGGGTGGGAGCCCCCACAGAGAAGGCCCTTCCCCTGGGTGTCGCCAGTCGGCACTGCCTGGCTGACGGCACCCTGAGGAGTCCCTCCCTGTGAGAGCGCACGGGTCGGTGGGAGGCAATCGGTGGCAGCAGACGGTCCCGTAGGTAACCCGGCCCTAAGCCATGGAGCGCTTTGAAAATAGTTACCAAAACCTTGAAGCGCACCCGAAAGGCCACAGGTAGCCAGAGCAGTCTGCGCAGGAGTGGTGTCACAAGGGAGCCACGAGGGGCTCCCTCTATCACCCGCGCAGCCGCATTCTGGACTAACTGGAGCCTCCGGGTGCTCTTCAAGGGAAGCCCCATGTAGAGAGCATTGCAGTAATCCAGGCGAGATGTCACGAGAGCATGAGTGACCGTGCATAGGGCATCCCGGTCTAGGAAGGGGCGCAACTGGCGGACCAGGCGAACCTGGTAAAAAGCTCTCCTGGAGACGGCCACCAGATGTTCATCAAAGGACAGCCGTCCATCCAGGAGAACGCCCAAGTTGCGCACCCTCTCCATTGGGGCCAATGACTCGCCCCCGATAGACAGCCACATCTGCAGCTGACTGTACCGGGGTGCCGGCATCCACAGCCACTCAGATAGAATCAGGTGTGACTCAGCTGCCTTGCTTAGCGATGGAAATTCTTGTACAATTTTCTTTGCTTTAATCATCCCATCAGGGTTTTAATTTTTATGCGTACCAGGGATAGGTGGTTTAAGTGGGTAAAATAACCCATAAATAACAGTAAAGCAAACAAGTAACAGGTAGTCCCTGACTTACAACCACAAGTGTTGCCCCATTTTATGACCTTTCTTGATACATTCGTTAAGTGAATCACTGCAGCTGTTAACAACATAGTTCTTAAGTGAATCCCGGCTTCCCCGTTGACTTTGCTTGTCAAAAGGTCACAAAAGGGATCATGTGATCCCGGGACACTGCGACCGTCATAAATATGAGTCCGCTGCCACGTGGCTTAGTTTTTATCGGGATGCCGCAACCGTCGTTAAGTGTGGAAAACGGTCGTAAGTCGCTTTTTTCCCCAGTGCCGTTGTAACTCGGTCGCTAAATGAACTGTCGTAAGCCACGGGATACTCGCAAATATATTTAAATCTTCTCTCACCCCTGACAAAAAACGAGATGCAACCACAATGGAGAGAAGCAAACTGAGAATTAATCATCAAAAAAAAGGGAACCTCTGAGCTATGACTTGAGCACCCTAATGCTATTTTTAAAATAAATAACAAGATGATTAATTTTGCTGTTGAATAAAAAAAAAAAGAATCTCGGTCAGGGTTGAAGCTTTTCTCAATTCTTTCCGCTTCCTTAATGGCCTCTCTACACGCATCCTGATTGAGCAAGGGGCTGGACTAGAAGACCTCCAAGGTCCCTTCCAACTCTCTTATTCTTCCCAAATGATTGTTCTGACCATCTTCCCAAATGCATCATCCACAACAGGAGTCTCCAACCTTGGTCCCTTTAAGACTTATGGACTTCAACTCCCAGAGTTCCTCAGCCAGAGGGACTCTGGGAGTTGAAGTCCACCAGTCTTAAAGGGACCAAGGTTGGAGACCCCTGATCCACAAGTAGTCCACTTATTTAAAAAGCACTCACACCACACCTGCTAGCTTCCCAAAACATATGCAGGCAATTCTCCACTTGCGACCAGTCACTTAGCAGTCATTCAGCACACAGGTACAGTCCTCGACTTGCAACCATTCATTTAGTGAATGTTCCAAGTTACAACAGCACTAGAAAAAAGTGACTGATGACCATTTCTCACGCTCACGGCCCATCGCAAGAGCCTGGCCTGCTGTGACCCTCACCCATCACGAGACCCACCGACCACATGAAGCTTTTATAAGCAGAACGCCGACACTGACACCCCCCTTAAACTCCCTTGAAGATGTTACCTAGCCAGGTAATGAAATGCTCAGAAACCATCCCATGATCTCGGAGAACGAACCGCCACCCTCATCCTACGCCCAAATTATAGATATGCGACACTACTGCAAAAATTAGACTGCATCTGGCAATTGATCCGCCTATTGGGTCCTTCCCAAGGACCTGGGACGCGGTGGCTCAGTGGCTAAGATGCTGAGCTTGTCGATCGACAGGTCGACAGTTCAGCGGTTCGAATCCCTAGTGCTGCATAACGGGGTGAGCTCCCGTTACTTGTCCCAGCTTCTGCCAACCTAGCAATTCGAAAGCAGGTAAAAAATGCAAGTAGAAAAAATAGGAACCACCTTTGGTGGGAAGGGAACAGCGTTCCGTGTGCCTTTGGCGTTGAGTCATGCCGGCCACATGACCACGGAGACGTCTTCGGACAGCGCTGGCTCTTCGGCTTTGAAACGGAGATGAGCACCGCCCCCTAGAGTCAGGAACGACTAGCACATATGTGCGAGGGGAACCTTTACCTTTACCTTACGAAGACCCGGGATAGCCAGATGTGGTGATATCGTGGCAGAATGTCAGCCGTTCCTAGTCAGGCTGCCTTTTGCAATTGAACAGTTTTGTCAATACAACCCTCTCTTCCTGCAACCCCCCCCTCCCAATCGATCTTGTCTCTAGGTTGCTTCTCATCAAAACATACCCAGCACATAGTAATCATGGTGGCTGAATGGTGTCCCCAATTAGCAAATTATCACAAAGTATCAACTTATATCGGAATAAGTAACGTTCAACAATAATAATGTTATTCTGAGTTGACGTTTGCAAATTCTCTAGGTTGCCCAGATTGAGAATAGAGTAGAGTAGAGTAGAGTAGAGTAGAATAGAAGAAAAGAAAAGAATGGAATGGAATTAGAAGAGAAAAGAAGAATGGAATTAGAATTAGAATTAGAATGAGAAGAGAAGAGAAGAGAAGAGAAGAGAAGAGAAGAGAAGAGAAGAGAAGAGAAGAATGGAATTAGAACAGAATAGAATAGAATAGAATAGGAATAGAATAGAAGAAAAGAAAAGAAAAGAATGGAATGGAATGGAATGGAATTAAAATGAGAAGAGAAAAGAAGAGAAGAGAAGAATGGAATTAGAACAGAATAGAATAGAATAGAATAGAATAGAATAGAATAGAATAGAATAGAATAGAATAGAATTTTTATTGGCCAAGTGTGATTGGACACACAAGGAATTTGTCTGGGTGCATATGCTCTCAGTGTACATAAAAGAAAATATACCTTCATCAAGAATCATAAGGTACGACACTTAATGATAGTCATAGGGAACAAATAAGCAATCAGGAATTGTGAACATCCAGTAAACTAAATGCCTCCAGATTCCCTGAACAGGAAAATATCCATTTGGCTGATTTGCCAGTATAACCTGTTTCTATTGACTCTCACAGGATTCCAATTCAAAGGTAGGTAAACAATGTACTTTGGAGCAATTAATCATACTTACTAACTATATATATAAAAAAACCTCTTATCTACCAAAGTCAACGATACAGACTTAGTGACGATCACAAGTTCTGGAGTTTGGTCTAGTCAGTGGTTAAGTTATCAGACTAGAAAGCAGGAGATTGACGAGTTCTAGTCCCGCCTTAGCCACGAAAGCCAGCTGGGTAATTTTGGGCCAGTCCTTCTCTCTCGGCCCAAGCCACCTCACAGGGTTCTTGTGGTGGGGGAAAATAGGAGGAGGAAGGTGTGTTGGATATGTTTGCCATCTTGAGATGCGCTTGAAACATAATAAGGGAAGAGAAGGAAAGAAGGGAAAGAGAAAAGAGGAGGAAGGAAGAAGGGAGGGAGGGAGGGAGGAAGAAGAATGGGGTAAGAAGGAAGGAAGGAGAATGGAGAAGAAGAAGAAGGAGAAGGAGAAGGAGGAGGAGGAGGAGGAGGAAAAGGAGAAGGAAGGAAGGAGATGGCAGAGAGGGAGGGAAAGACGGAGGAAGGAAAGGAAGAAAGAAAGAGGGAGGAAAGGAAGGAGATGGCAGAGAGGGAGGGAAAGAGGCAGGGAGGAAAGGAAGGAAAGAAGAAGGGAGGGAGAGAGGAAAGGAAGGAAGGAAGGAGAGAAGGAAGGTAGGGCAATAGCACTTGGACTTATATAGAGAAAGAAAGAAGAGAAAGAGAGAGGGGGGGATATTTTGCTCCATATTCTAATATTGCATATGGAGCGATGTCACTTGGCCAAGCTGTATCTCATTTCCTTACACAGACAAGATATTTAGTCTGTCTGCATTGCAAATATCCATGTACTGGCTAAGCTTTGAGAACAAGGGTCAAAGAGAGCAGGATATGGATAGAAAGAATATCTGTAACTCAAGGTTGAATTGTTGCTTGGTCCTTGTTGCTCTCCGAGCCTGGTTGTTTTCTTGCCGACGTTTCACTACCCAAACTAGGTAACATCATCAGTGCTAGAAGGAAGGAGGGTTTATGATGGAGGAGGAGGAGGAGGAGGAGGAGGAGGAGGAGGAGGAGGAGGAGGAGGAGGAGGAGGAGGAGGAGGAGGAGGAGGAGGAGGAGAACTGTGGGGTCCTTGATGCTCTCTGAGCTGGGTTGTTTTCTGGCAGATGTTTCATGACCCATCATCAATGCTACAAGGAGTTAAGGTTTGTGGAGGAGGAGGAGGGGCAGGGGAAGGACTGTGGCTCCTTGATGCTCTCTGAGCTTGGTGCAACTGTCAAATCAGTAACACAGTTCTTAAGCGATCGGGACTTCCCCATTGAGTTTGCTGGCCAGAAGGTCGCAAAAGGGGAATCCAATGAGCCAAATCCAGTTGCCCAGCGACCAAATAAACGATTGCTTGTTAAGTCAGGGACTACCTGGCCCTTGCAAAACCGAAGCACCGGTTTTAGGCTCGTTTAGGAACAAGCCCCACAAAATGCATTAACGGGGCTTCCTGTGGCTTGGGGGTGGGTGGGGATTCTGGGCGTTGAAGTCCACTGTCTCTTCTAAGGTTGCAAAACCCAGCCCTTCCCAGCCTGGGGTCACACCTGGCATTAAGACGGCAAGAAGCATCTCATGCATCCGCACATCCCAGGACCGCAGCAGCCAGCAGCAATTCTAATTTTAACAGGGGCATCGGGTTTCGACTTCAGCTAGGATTGGTTCACACATGGCTATTCGACACTTGATGGTTTGCGTGAGTCAGTTCCAAACACACAGGCACAGCGCCGAAATGTTCGGGGATTGGGAAAAATATGCGGCGTCAAGCCCGAATTTGCTCACTATCTCATTTTTCGTTACCTGGCACGCACCAATTTCCGAAGTCACCCGTGAAAACGTCTATGCGTGGGGTTTTTTTTTAAAAAAAAATCTGTTTATTTTAATGAATAACACAGGGCAGCAAGCATAGGTAGTACTAGTACTTTTCCTGCCTCCTATTTTCCACATAACAACAACCCTGTGAGGTGGGTTGGGCTCACATAGAAGGACTGGCCCAAAGACATCCAGCTGGCTTTCATAACCTAAGACAGCACTAGAACTCACAGTCTCCTGGTGATCGGCCCAGTTATCCAGCTGGCTTTCATACCTAAGGCAGCACTAGAACTCACAGTCTCCTGGTGATCAGCCCAAAGTTATCCAGCTGGCTTTCATACCTAAGGCAGCACTAGAACTCAGTCTCCTGGTGATCGGCCCAAAGTTATCCAGCTGGCTTTCATACCTAAGGCAGCACTAGAACTCACAGTCTCCTGGTGATCAGCCCAGTTATCCAGCTGGCTTTCATACCTAAGGCAGCACTAGAACTCACAGTCTCCTGGTGATCAGCCCAAAGTTATCCAGCTGGCTTTCATACCTAAGGCAGCACTAGAACTCAGTCTCCTGGTGATCGGCCCAAAGTTATCCAGCTGGCTTTCATACCTAAGGCAGCACTAGAACTCACAGTCTCCTGGTGATCAGCCCAAAGTTATCTAGCTGGCTTTCATACCTAAGGCAGCACCAGAATTCAGTCTCCTGGTGCTCGGCCCAAAGTTACCCAGTTGGTTTTCATGCTTCAGAGTAGACTAGAACTCGCCATCTCCTGGTGATTGGCCCAAATGAGGCAGTCAGCTCTCATGCTTAAAGTGGGACTAGATATCACAGTCTCCCACTTACTAGCTTGGTGCCTTCGCCACTAGACCAAACTGCCTGTTCGAGGCCCTTTTCCCAATATACCCATTTCCTTGGAATTAATTTTCGTAACTCCATCATTGCCAAGAGTTGACAGCAATTAGATGACATAAAACCATCCTCCATGCCTCCATGTTCACTTTTTCCCTTAATGTGCCCTGTTCGCAGACACTTTTGATCGAGAACCGCACAACCAAATTCGTTGTGACCCAGGCTCGAGTAGGTAGTATTAGACGCAAACAGTACGAAAACAAACAGACTTTATTAACTCATTCTCAGTCGTCCAAACTAAATCAAAACAAATTCTTCCTAACACAATTCTTCAGATTTATCACCAACCTTGGTCTTAATTAGACAAACTGCCAAAGGCTTTTCTTGGCAAAAGTTCAAAAGCAGAAGACGCCGACAAGAAATAAATGCAGCAAGATAAAGAGCAAGGCTATCAACGTTGTTTTCCGGCAAAGAGCCCAAACACCATTGCTGGTCTTTTAAGCCTTATGGGAGGGGCCAATCATCTCTTGGCCCTACTCCTGAGTCGTCTTCTTTGCTTGAGCTGCTCTTGCCTTCTGGCAGCTCTTCTCATCCGTGAGTTAGGAACAGGCTCCTCCTGTTCCTCTGCCTCACTACTGTCAGCCTCTGGAGGCTCCGGACTCTGCACATCACTCCCTGATGGCCCTGGCCCCACCTCAGCCTCCAACACAGAGCCCTCATCCGAGCCTTCTCCATCCTCCAGGACTGGCCCATGTTCTTCCTCAGCCTCATCGCTGTCCGACTCTGTTGCCAGCTCCGCAGGCTGCTGGCGGACCACAACAAAATTCATAAAGAATGCGCCAATCATTTGTTTCCGAAAGGAGGCCCCAATAATCATGTTTTGCTCACTGTCTCTTCGGGGAAGCCAGAATTGAAGAACCTACAAATCCAAGAAGAATTTCTCGCCCTGTTTCTGATCTTGGTTCATAATTCATATTTTGAGACCGCGTGGATTTTCAGATTCACGAGAGAACCGGCAAGCGGTTTGAAAGAGGGGAGACCAAAGGCTAAGCGCCCCTCCATCGCAAATAAGTTTTATATCCCTTCTATCCTGCCGGTTGTGTCTCTTGATACGTATGATTATGCGCATCTTAAGGAGGGATCCACTATCCGTCAGGGACGAAAACACTTGCAGGATCTAATACGTTTTGTTACGCATGGAGAGTTTGCCTGACTTAACATGACTTGGGTAATATATTCCTTCAAGGTCAAAACTGGGACTTGGGAATTGAGGAGGGGAATTTTGACACATATTTCCTAGGTGCACAGGACACACGATCCGGGAAAATCACAGATGACCCCCATCCCGTTAAAGACCTTGTAGTTTTCATGTCAAATGATCTCAGTGCCAAAGCCCACTGCAACTACATAGCAAAAAAGGCTCTAAGAGTTGTAAACCTAATCTTGCGTAGCTTCTTTTCCAAAAACACCACACTACTAACCAGAGCTTATAAAACATTTGCTAGACCAATTCTAGAATACAGCTCGCCTGTCTGGAACCCTCACCACATCTCTGACATCAATACAATTGAACGTGTCCAGAAATATTTTACAAGAAGAGTTCTCCATGCCTCTGAAAACAACAAAATACCTTATCCCACCAGACTTGAAATCCTGGGCTTGGAAAACTTGGAACTCCGTCGCCTTCGACAAGACCTAAGTTTAACTCATAGAATCATCTATTGTAATGTCCTTCCTGTTAAAGACTACTTCAGCTTTAATTGCAATAATACTAGAGCAACCAATAGATTTAAACTTAATGTCAACCGCTTTAATCTAGATTGCAGAAAATATGACTTCTGCAACAGAATCATCAGTGCTTGGAATACTTTACCTGACTCTGTGGTCTCTTCCCATAATCCTAAAAGTTTTATCCAAAAACTTTCTATTATTGACCTCACCCCATTCCTAAGAGGACCATAAGGGGCGTGCATAAGCGCACAAACGTGCCTACCGTTCCTGTCCTATTGTTTTTCTTTTCTTCTTCCTATATATATGCTTATACCTCCTTATATTTACCCATATATGTGTTTATTTACTATATAATCTTTTTGTATGATACCTACATATAGACCTTTATATACTATATAACCTTTCTGTATGATAGTTACATATATTGTTGTGACAAAATAAATAAATAAATAAAATAAATAAATAAAAAATGAAGCACAGGTAATCCTCAATTTACGACGACAATTTATGTGGCTAAGTGAGAAAGCTGCTCAGTGAGTTCTGCCCCATTTGACGGTTTTCTTTGCCACGTTCGTCAAGCGAAACACCGCAGTTGTCGAGTCAGTCACCCGTTGGGAATTGAGGAGGGAATTTTGACACATATTTCCTAGGTGCACAGGACACACGATCCGGGAAAATCACAGATGACCCCATCCGTTAAAGACCTTGTAGTTTTCATGTCAAATGATCTCAGTGCCAAAGCCCACTGCAACTACATAGCAAAAAGGCTCTAAGAGTTGTAAACCTAATCTTGCGTAGCTTCTTTTCCAAAAACACCACACTACTAACCAGAGCATATAAAACATTTGCTAGACCAATTCTAGAATACAGCTCGCCTGTCTGGAACCCTCACCACATCTCTGACATCAATACAATCGAACGTGTCCAGAAATATTTTACAAGAAGAGTTCTCCATTCCTCTGAAAACAACAAAATACCTTATCCCACCAGACTTGAAATCCTGGGCTTGGAAAACTTGGAACTCCGTCGCCTTCGACAAGACCTAAGCTTAACTCATAGAATCATCTATTGTAATGTCCTTCCTGTTAAAGACTACTTCAGCTTTAATTGCAATAATACTAGAGCAACCAATAGATTTAAACTTAATGTCAACCGCTTTAATCTAGATTGCAGAAAATATGACTTCTGCAACAGAATCATCAGTGCTTGGAATACTTTACCTGACTCTGTGGTCTCTTCCCATAATCCTAAAAGTTTTATCCAAAAACTTTCTATTATTGACCTCACCCCATTCCTAAGAGGACCATAAGGGGCGTGCATAAGCGCACAAACGTGCCTACCGTTCCTGTCCTATTGTTTTTCTTTTCTTCTTCCTATATATATGCTTATACCTCCTTATATTTACCCATATATGTGTTTATTTACTATATAATCTTTTTGTATGATACCTACATATAGACCTTTATATACTATATAACCTTTCTGTATGATAGTTACATATATTGTTGTGACAAAATAAATAAATAAATAAAATAAATAAATAAAAAATGAAGCACAGGTAATCCTCAATTTACGACGACAATTTATGTTGCTAAGTGAGAAAGCTGCTCAGTGAGTTTTGCCCCATTTGACGGTTTTCTTTGCCACGTTCGTCAAGCGAAACACCGCAGTTGTCGAGTCAGTCACCCCGTTGTGAAGTGAACCTGGCTCCCCCCCCCCGTTGACTTTGCTTGTCACGAGGTCACAGAAAGGGGATCACGTGACCCGGGGAGGCCGAGACCGTCATAAATGTGAGTCAGTTGTCGAGCATCCGAATGTAAATCGCATGACCCTGGGGAGATGCTGCACAAGGTCATAAACGTGAAAAAATGGTCCTAAGTCACTTTTTTTTTTCAGTGCGGTTGTAACTTCAGTCACTAAGCGAAATGTTGTAAGTCGAGAACTACCTGTATAACCAAGAAAACACAGCCGTTTGTGGGGAGGCTGATTTTTTTCCAGGCTCCTCAAAGCAGCGGCTCACTGGTGTCCAGAAGAGGCCCATCCCGCTGTGTTTTGCAATACAGGTAAGTCCTCGACTTACAACAGTTCGTTTAGTGACCGTTCAAAGTTGCAACGGCACTGAAAAATGCGACTTGTGACCGTTTGTCACGCTTACAACCAGTGCAGCATCCCCAGGGTCACGTGATCAAAATCCAGACACTTGGGAAGTGACTCGTATTGATGACGGTCGCAGTTTCCCGGGGTCATTTTGCGACCTTCTGCCATGCAAAGTCAAAGGGGAAGCCAGGTTTGCTTAACAACCGTGTTAAAAATTTATTAACTGCTTGCGATTCGCTTAAGAACAGTGGCAAGGAAGGTCATAAAATGGGGCAAAAGTCACTTAACAAATGTGTCACTTAACGACAGAAATTGTGGGCTCCATTGTGGTTGTAAGTCAAGGACCAACTGTACAAAAGTTTCTTCAACACATTTTTTGCCTATTACAGGCAGTCCTTGACTTACAACCTGTTTATTTAGTGACCGTTTGAAGTTACAACGGGACTGGAAAAAGTGACTTGTGACCGTTTCTCACACTTATGACCATTGCAGCATCCCCATGGTCAAAATTCAGACGCTTGGCGACTGACTCACATTTATGACGGTGGTAGCGTCCGGGGGGGGTCGCGTGATCCCCTTTTGCGACCTTCTGACAAGCAAAGAGAAAGGGGAAGCCAGATTCACTTAAGGACCGTCTTACTCGCTTAACAGTGCAGGGATTGACTTCAGCACTGTGGCGAGAAAGGCCGTAAAATGAGGCAAAGCTCACTTAACAAAGCCCCACCTCCCCCTTCTTAAAAACTTTAACAGTTAACAGTTGTCCTGCTCAGCAAAGGTATTTTAGGCTCAAACTGCGGCCGTAAGTCGAGGACTACCTGTAGTTTTGAGAGCTGCCTGCTGCAACCGTTTTATGGGTCGTGGCAAAGGCGTGCCAACTGCTTGCTTTTCTATCCGGTTCCAGGTTTCAAAGGTCGCCCTGAGTCGGGCGCATGCCAAGTTTTCACAAGCTGAGTTACCAATGAGCAAATGCAACCAACTTCCACGCAGGAAACGTTCCAGCCGGGTTGATTCACGTCCTGTTATGCAAAGGAGTGTTATATAAGGAAGACCGAGTAAGGTTCAAGGCTGAAGGAGGGGAGGGGTTTGTGGAGGAGGAGGAAGAGGAGGAGGAGAAGGGATCCTTGTTACTCTCTGAGATGGATTATTTTCTTGCAGATGTTTTATTACCAAACTAGGTAACATCATCCGTGCTAGAAGGGAGTGGGGCTTGTGCTCTGTTTATATATTAGTGGTGCTCCTTGCGGGAGTGTCCTTGGTTGTTTCTTGTGGTGGTTCTTGGTGTCATTTGCACCTCTATAACTGTCTGGTTCGGTTCTGCAACCCAACAAGAAAAACACAGACTTCAGAGGATAATTAGAACTGCAGAAAAAAAAATTGCTACCAACCTGCCTTCCATTGAGGACCTGTATACTGCACGAATCAAGAAGAGGGCCGTGAAAATATTTACAGACCCCTCGCATCCAGGACATGAACTGTTTCAACTCCTACCCTCAAAACGACGCTATAGAGCACTGCACACCAGAACAACTAGACACAAGAACAGTTTTTTTCCGAAGGCCATCACTCTGCTAAACAAATAATTCCCTCAACACTGTCAAACTATTTACTGAATCTGCACTACTATTAATCGTTTCATAGTTCCCCTCACCCATCTCTTTCCACTTATGACTGTATGACTGTAACTTTGTTGCTGGCAATCCTTATGATTTATATTGATATATTGACCATCAATTGTGTTGTAAATGTTGTACCTTGATGAACGTATCTTTTCTTTTATGTACACTGAGAGCATATGCACCAAGACAAATTCCTTGTGTGTCCAATCACACTTGGCCAATAAAATTCTATTCATTCATTCATTCATATAGGTGGTCCCTATATAAACAGAGAACACTCCTCCTCTTCCTCCCTGCAAACCCCTCTCCCTTCTAGAATTGATGATGTTACCTAGTTGGGTAATGAAACGTCTGCAAGAAAACAATCCAGCTCAAAGAGCACCAAGGGGCCGCAGTGTGGCTCAGGCTGTAAGAAGCCTGTTATTAACACACAGCTGCCTGCAATTACAATTACTGCAGGCTCGAGTCTCACCAGGCCCAAGGTTGACTCAGCCTTCCATCCTTTATAAGGTAGGTAAAATGAGGACCCAGATTGTTGGGGGGCAATAAGTTGACTTTGTATATAATATGCAAGTGGATGAAGACTATTGCTTAACACAGTGTAAGCCGCCCTGAGTCTTCGGAGAAGGGCGGGATATAAATGCAAATTAAAAACAAAAAAACAAAAACCAAGGACCCCACAGTCCTGGTCCTCCTCCTCTTTCTCTTCCTCTTCCTCCACTCTGCAAATCCCACTCCCTCCTAGCACTGATAATGTTACCTACTTGGGTAATGAGGAGGATGACTGTAGGGTCCTTGGTGCTCTCTGAGCTTGGCGGTTTTCTTGCAGACGTTTCATGGCCCAGCTAGGTAACATCATCAGTGTTAGAAGGAGGTGGGGTTTGTGGAAGAGGAGGAGGAGGAGGAGGAGGAGGAGGAGGAGGAGGAGGAGGAGGAGGAGGAGGAGGAGGAGGAAGAGAACGAATGTGGGGTCTTGGTGCTCTCTGAGCTTGGCGGTTTTCTTGCAAACATTTCATGGCCCAGCTAGGTAACATCATCAGTGTTAGAAGGAGGTGGAGTTTGTGGAAGAGGAGGAGGAGGGGGAGGAGGAAGAGAACGAATGTGCGGTCTTGGTGCTCTCTGAGCTTGGCAGTTTTCTTGAAGATATTTCATGGCCCAGCTAGGTAATATCATCAGTGTTAGAAGGAGGTGGGGTTTGTGGAAGAGGAGGAGGAGGAGGAGGAGGAGGAGAAGGAGGTGCAGGAGGAGGACGAGTGGGAGGAGGAAGAGGAAGAGGAGGAGGAGAATGACTGTGGGGTCTTTGCTGATCTCTGAGCTTGGTGGTTTTCTTCGGGACATTTCATGACCCAGATAGGTAGTATTATCAGTGCCAGAAGGAGATGGGATGTGTAGAGGAGGAGGAGGAGGAACTAGGTAACATCATCAATGCTAGAAGGGAATGCTGTTTTCTTTGGTACCAAGACTATTACTAGACTAACAAGCAAGAAATAAACAATACCCCGATCAAGGAAGTAGCAGACAAACAAACTAACAGTAAACAACAGGCACAGTCATGTGGTGACCCACTTAATGACCAGCACAATTACCAGGCTCAATTACAGTCGTAGGTCAAGAACGACCGGTACTTGTATGCAGAGAGATCATATTCTATTGCGCAACACTATTTTATAAGATAGTGATGTTTAGTAAGCCTTTAAATAGCAGGTTGACAAACATGGAATACACACCCAGACACACTACAGGAAATCCTCGACTTGTAACCATTCGTTTAGTGACCGTTCACACTCTGTTAATTTGTTATTCTGATTAAAGCTACGACGGCACTGAAAAAAGTTACTTACAACCAGTCCTCGCACTTACGACTGCCGCAGCATCCCCACGGACAACGTTTCTGACCTTCCCAGCCAAGCCAAGTCGACGGGGGAAGCCGGGCTCTGACAACGACCTCACGATTCACTTAGCAACGGTGGCAAAAACAAAAAGGCTGTAAAATTGGGCAGGATTTACTTAACACCCGCCTTGCTTAACAACGGAAATCCTGGTTACAGTGGTGGCCGTAAGTCGAGGACTGCCCGTACTTGCATGCAAGCCGCATCCGCGGCGAAGGATTAGAACAAACTGCCATTAGCAAAAGATCTCCCGAAAGAAAATAATAATAATAATAATAATAATAATAATAATAATAATAATAATTAAAAAAAACAGAATTCCCTTTGCAAGAAATTCCTCGCCAGCAATTTTTGCTATCGTCTGAAATGCTCACAAAAGCGTAGAAAGATATTGCATTCTGTTATAATAAGAACCTCGAACCCAAGGCCGCTCCCTGGGGGAGGCAAGGGGCAATAACCACAGAATTGCTTGGGGGGGCGGGAGGGGGGGAATGAAGGTTGAGACGGAGGCTTGGCTGCCCTCCGCTAGTTTTACGTGCCGGGAAAAACAATTCGGCATCTTGGAAACGCCACCACGGGCTCCGGTTTATTACTAATCCCGTCATCTAGGCAGGAGAAAACTTCCTCCCCTGAATTTATTCTTTTCACGAAACGAAGCATGAAAATAAATCTAAGCAAGCCTCTACAACACGGGTCAAACTCAAGGCCCCGCCGGTTGCATCCAGTTGGATCCGATGTGTTCGGATACAGCCCGCGGGATCGTCCTGGTCTACCCCATGCGAAGAGGAAAGATCGGACCACTGTAGCTTCCGCCCAGTCTACACAGCGCAAAGAGGAAACACGCCAGCAGTTTGGGGAGTGGCGTCAAGTTGGCCACGCCCACCCAGTTGGCCACGCCCACCCAGTTGGCCACGCCCCATCCGGTTGGCCGCGCCCCACACCAGGTCAACCACAGCCCTGATGCGGCCCTCAATGAAATTGAATTTGACACCCCTGCTCCATCTGAACCAGTTTGCTACCGGTTCGCAGGCCGCGCACCAAACACATCCTGTGCGCATGCGCAGTACTTGCCAAAGGAGACTTGGGAAGGTAAGTAGAACAGCGGGCGGGGTGGGGAATCAGTTGTGCCGCACAATTTAGATTCACTAGAAAGCAACTGATCGTCAGAAATACCGGTTCGGAGGAACTGATAGCTTTTTTTTTTTTTAACTACAGGTTCACCTGAACCAGTAGTTTTTATTGTTACCGGTTCTCCTGAACCGGTGCGAACCGGTAGCATTTCACCACTGCCCTGCTCTACAAACCCTCACCCCTTTCGTTTTTCACCCGAGACTCTACAATTGTTTTTCCAAAGAGAGAAAAAGCGACCACAGGCAATAGGACTTGACCCTCTTGAGAGTGACTTGAGCACATCCCCAAATTGACTCGGGAATTGGTAGAGCAACGTTTTGAGTTTCGGAAGATGGTAACTGGCATGTATTTTGCCCGGCATGGGAGCTGCAGCTGCTGCTGCTGTATCAGGCCATTTCCTAACCTCTTTTAGAGATAATTGAGGGTATTTGACAGAACTGGAGAAAATTGCAGAAAGTGGCGGCGTGCGATGGCAGCGGGAAAGGTTTCTGGGCCAGGGAATAAGGAATAAGGTGTATGTGTGTGTGGGAAGGGTGTTATTATTTTTATTTTTTCATTTTTACTTCTTTTATATTGCGCTTTTATGTCCTGTAAGCTGCCTTGAGTCGCCATGTGCGAACAGGCAGCAACATAATTTTTCTGAATGAATGAAATGAATGAATGAATGAAAGCAAGCATGAATGCGGTGGATCAATTTATTTTCATTTATACTTTAAAATCAGTGGAAAGGCTTGCCTAACCCTAACCCATCCATCCCTCATCTGTCTCTCTCTTTCTCTTTCTCTTTCTTTCCCTCTTTCTCTCTCTCTCTCTCTCTCTCTCCCTCCCTCTCGCCCTCTGGCAACAAATGCTCATTGGCCGAATGGATTCACTTAACAACCGCCATGAAAAGGGTCAACCGCCATGAAAAGCTGCCACCGATTGCCTCTCACCGACCCGTGCGCTCTCACAGAGAGGGACTCCTCAGGGTGCCGTCGGCCAGGCAGTGCCGACTCGCGACACCCAGGGGAAGGGCCTTTTCTGTGGGGGCCCCCACCCTCTGGAACGAGCTTCCCCCAGGACTTCGCCAACTTCCTGACCTTCGAACCTTCCGCCGCGAGCTTAAGACACATCTATTTATTTGCGCAGGACTGGACTAGAATTTTTAAATGTTTTAAATTTTAAATCGGATTTTAATGGGGTTTTATTATTTATATTCTTATTTTAAATATTCGGCCTTATGTAATAAGTTTTTTAAATTGGTGTTTTATTCTGTATATATATGTGTTTTATATGGCTGTAAACCGCCCTGAGTCCCTGGGGAGATAGGGCGGTATAAAAGTGTGAACAAACAAACAAATAAATAAATAAATAAAATCAGGCATGTTCACGTCACGACTTGTTTTAACAACCACCACAACTTACAACTGCAATTCCAGGCTCAATTATGATCCTAAGTCCTGCGGGGCCATCCTGTGCCTCTACCAGTGAAGACTGAGCCTGTGTGCAGCCTTCCCGAGCTCAGTTTTCTCTGGCAGACGCTTGCAGGAGGCCGTCGCAGCCAGAAACGGAGCTCAGGAACCCCGTTTTCGCCGGCAGAGCGCTCGGGCTCCCATAGGCGCCCCCACCATGAGTGACATCGAGCTAGTCATGTCCACCCCGACCACGCCCATCTCCCCTCCCCTGCCCCAAGGTCAAACACATGTGGCCCTCAATAAAATCAAGTTTGATACCCCTGCTCTAAACCATCGCAAATGTAACTCAAAAGAATTTTCGGGAGCGGGGGGGGGGGGAGATTTTGGATGCACTGCAATCACAACGTTGTGTAGCAGAAGACCACCAAGCTGGAAGATAGGTTGAGTCGAGACAGACAAAAAGAAAAAAAAAAAGCCGCAGCAGGCTGACAAAAACAGGATTTTAAATGTGTCACACTTTTCGAGAACCATCAAGGTCACCCAACACAATGGCTGGATTTGCAGACGGTGATAAAAACAATATTGTTTCGTATCTTCGCAGAGGTTTGGTTTTTTGAGGGTTTTTTTTTTTTGAGCTAGGGCTGTTCAAAAAGTCCCATGGTTGTTTTTTTTTTGGTTTTTTTAAATTTGCATTTATATCCCATCCTTCTCCGAAGACTCAGGGCAGCTTACACTATGTTAGCAATAGTCTTCATCCATTTGTATATTTATACAAAGTCAACTTATTGCCCCCAACAATCTGGGTCCTCATTTTACCTACCTTATAAAGGATGGAAGGCTGAGCCAACCTTGGGCCTGGTGGGACTTGAACCTGCAGTAATTGCAAGCAGCTGCTGTTAATAACAGACTTTCTTAGCAGTCTGAGCCACTCAAGGACCCTATGTTAAGCGCAAAAGGCCCTATCACTTGCCGTATGCCCATTTTGCTTGGAACAACAGAGTATAAATGAATGAATGAATGAATGAATGAATGAATGAATAAATAAATGAATAAATAAATAAATACATTAAAAAGTGAAAGTATATGGCTGGCAACTCTTTCAGTTTTGCAGCCGCTTCTGTGCCACCCCCAAGACACACGGATGGGATTAATAACAAGCAATCTCATGATGGTTCTAAGTTAATGATTAACAGTCATGACCAATAAAATGGCACATATAGAGAGCAATAAAAGTTGGGTTTGGCGATTGCGATGGTAGACAGGTATGGCAGTTCTGAACGTGCCTTTGATCTGAATATGCAGTACCCTTCCCAAACCTCTATCCCAAGTTTCATGTGAAAACTTCCAAGCATCCTTGACCGAGCCTTCCAAGCACTCAGACAAATTGGCCATCGACGGGCACATAGGGATAAACAACGGCTACACCCCATTCACAAGAAACAGTATCAAAAAGAGGAAAAGGGAACGGAAAGACCAACATGCCTACGCACCAGCAATCAACACGCAGGTAAGCAGAGATTAACGCCAAATTTAATACCAGATCAACAATCCAGAAGTAAACAAGGCCCCCACCAAGGAACCAACCAACTCAGACTAAGTATTCAAATTATAAACAACAGCCCAATTAAGGAACCAACCAAAATCCTTCCACCAACACCGACAGGGCAAGCCATTATGTATATAAACAGAGAGCAAACCCAACTCTCTTCTAGCACTGATGATGTTAGCTAGTGGGGTCATGAAATGTCTCCAAGAAAACCACCAAGCTCAGAGAGCATCAAGGACCACACATTCCTCCTCCTCCTCCTCCTCTCCACAAACCCCACTCCCTTCTAGTACTGATGATGTTACCTAGTTGGATAACGAAATGTCTTCAAGAAAACTGCCAAGCTCCGAGAGCACCAAGGACCACACAGGCCTCCTCCTCCTCCTCCAAACTTACCTCCTTCTAGCACTGATGATGTTACCTAGTTGGGTCATGAAACAACTCCAAGAAAACAACTCAGCTCAGAGGGCACCAAGGACCCCACAGTCGTCGTCCTCCTCCTCCTCACACCCCACTTTCTTTTAGGACTGATGATATCACCTAGTTGGGTCATGAAAACTCTGCAAGAAAACAACCCAACTCAGGGGGCACCAAGGACAGCTTTCCTTCTCCTCCTTTTCCTCCCAATACTGATACTACCTAGCTGGGTAATGAAACATCTGCAAGAAAAACGCCATGCTCAGAGAGCATGAAGGACCCCACAGTCCTAGTTCCCCTTCTCCTCCTCCATAAACCCTACCTCCTTCTAGCACTGATGATGTTACCTAGTTGGGTTACGAAATGCCTGCAAGAAAACAACTCAGCTCAGAGAGCACCAAGGCGCTCTCAATTCCTCCTCCTTCTCCTCTTCCTCCACAAACCCTACCTCCTTTTAGCACTGATGATGCTACCTAGTTGGGCTATGAAACGTCTGCAAGAAAACAACCAGGCTCAGAGAGCACCAAGGACCCCCACAGTCCTCCCCCTCCCCCACTCTCTTCTAACACTGATATCACCACCTAGCTGGGTCATGAAACATCTGCAAGAACCAGACCAACCACAGGTATTTGTACTTTGGAATGGAAGAGGAGCCAACCATAAAAAGCATGAATTAACAAGCGAAACGAATGAGGACAAAGGAATTACATGGCCCGCATGCAAAGGAAGCCGCGATAGACACGAACGAAGGTGGGGATGAGTTCACGCAGAGAGGTGGAGGGTGCAGGTTTCGTTATGAATGTGAGGACTAAAATGTAGGCCAGGAAGTATGAATGGGTGCCATCTAGACAGCTATGAATGCACCCGAAAGTAGAACTCTGTAGATCATGCTCCAGTGAGTGGCAACAACGGAAGGCACAGGTGAGTTTTGGAGACTGCGTGCCACCTTCTGAATGAAGGTACCCCCAGGGGAAAAGTTACACAACCTGGTGACACACGAACAAGATGAGAAAATACAGGGGGGGGGGGGGAAACAGAGGCTCGGGGTGGAAGAAGGGCGAATGGAGAAGCATCTGCTCACACAAATCTGGATTCTTCAAATATATGATTTTCGGGAGAAAACAGTGATAATAAATTTGTTTATATTATAAATTATAAAAATCCGCAGGAGGTTGAAACAGTAAAAATGGTGGTAGACTTTAAGAGAAACTGATTGTTTCCTAGTATGGTTTGATTGCTTATTTGTACCCTATCATTAAATGTTGTACCTTATGAATCTTGACAAATGTATCTTTTCTTTTTATGTACACTGAGAGCATATGAACCAAGTCAAATTCCTTGTGTGTCCAATCACACTTGGCCAATAAAAAATTCTATTCTATTCTATTCTATTCTATTCTATTCTATTCTATTCTATTCTATTCTATTCTATTCTATTTTATTCTATTCTCTCTTCTCTTCTATTTTCTCTTCTCTCTTCTATTTTAATCTCTTCTATTTTAATCTCTTCTAATCTCTTCTATCTTCTCTCCTCTCCTCTTCTCCTCTTCTCTTCTATTTTCTCTTCTCTTCTTCTCTTCTCTTCTCTTCTATCCTATTCTTTTTCTCTATTCTATTCTTCTCTACTCTGCTCTACTCTACTCTACTCTACGATATTATAAGGAACGACTTGACTTCAGAGGTTGTGGGTGCTCCATCATCACTGGAGGCTTTTAAGAAGACACTGGACAACCATTTGTCTGAAATTGTACAGGGTTTCCTGCCTGAGCAGGGGGTTGGACTAGAAGACCTCTAAGGTCCCCCTTCCAGCTCTGTTATTCTGCTAAATTTAAAACCGTGTTCAGTTTTATTGCTTTTAAGGAAAGACTGATATAATTACGGGAGAATTCAAGGGTATTTTTAAGATAGGCCAGGCCATTTTTGGGGGGGGGGGGAGCGTCTTAGCAAAAATGGATATAGAGGAAAGGAAAAAAAGTTAAATACAGGCAGTTCTTGACTTACGAACATTCATTTAGTGGCCATTAAAAGTTACAACAGCAATGAAAAAAGCGATTTTTGAATGTTTTTCACACTTGCAGCATCCGCAGGGTCATGTGATCAAAATTCAGAAGCCTGGCGACTGACTCATATTTATGACGGTCGCAGTGTCCTGGGGTCACCTGATTCCCCCTTGGCCACCTTCCGACAAGCAAAGTCAATGGGGGAAGCCAGGTTCACTTAACGACCGTATGACTAACTTCATGGTGCAGTGGTTCACTTAACAACTGTGGCAAGAAAGGTCGTAAAACGGGGCAAAACCTCACTTAACAACTGTCTCGCTTAGCCACATAAATTTTGGACTCCATTGAGGTTGTAAGTTGAGGACTACCTGTACACATGAAGGGAAGAAGTAGAATGACTGTAGGAAGAGTGCCCAAAATAAAAATTTTAAAAAAGGGATAAGATTACTCTTCTAATTAATCTAATTAGATTAATTAGATTAGATATTATCTATCTAACTAATCTAATTAGATAATCTAATTAGATGGTGATAGTTCCCATCACCAATCTCTTTCCACTTATGACTGTAGGACTATAACTTGTTGCTGGCAATCCTTATGATTTATATTGATATATTGACCATCAATTGTGTTGTAAATGTTGTACCTTGATGAAGGTATCTTTTCTTTTATGTACACTGAGAGCATCTGCACCAAGACAAATTCCTTGTGTGTCCAATCACCCTTGGCCAATAAAATTCTATTCTATTCTATTCTATTCTATTCTATTCTATTCTATTCTATTCTATGACCATCATTAAGTGTTGTATCATTAAGTGTTAAATTTGTACCCTATGACCATCATTTGTGTTGTAAATGTTGTACCTTGATGAAGGTATGTTTTCTTTTATGTACACTGAGAGCATATGCACCAAAGACAAATTCCTTGTGTGTCCAATCACACTTGGCCAATAAAATTCTATTCTAATTCTAATTAATCCTAAAATAGATCAGAATGATGTGGAATTCGGACATAAGGCAAGTTACTGTGGAAGCAGCTTGAACTAAAGTGGAAAACTCGCTGGAGCTACAAAAAATGGGAATTACGAAGCCGGATGCTTGGCTTGATGGAATGAGGAAGTGAAAGAGAATACGAACGAGGGGGAAAAATTGACAAAAAGAAAACGCACATTGAAAATAAAAAATAAGAATGAGAGAAAGATATTGTGCAACATGCATAGGATAAACCGATCGTTATAAAAATGTAATGAAAGAGGGGAAAGGAAGGCTGCCATTAAAAGAGGCAGGAAAAATGCAGAGAAATACTAATGAGAGGGGTTTGGGGTTTTTGTTTGTTTTTTAAAGAAAGTGGGTGGCTCCAGGCAAGGTGAATGGCATTGCAAGGGAAAGGTTTTAAAGAAATCCGAAAGGAAGCTGAAGTGAGGAAATAGCTCTCAGCCAGCCATGTCACACAGGTAGCCTCGGGCCATTTTGGCTGCAGCTTGAAAAAGGGGAATGAAAAAGGGGAAGGAATGTGTGAACGGATTAGGATTCAGATGGGACACAAACGGGGAAAACCCCCAGCGTTGCAGGCTAGACTGAAAAGGGGAAAGAGCCGCTTTCCCTATTGCTTGCCAAGAATATAGCATGAATAATAATATTATGATGATGATGATGATGATGATGATGATGATGATGATGATGATGGTTTGACGCAGTCAGCCAGGAGTCTAAAACGGGGGTCTCCAACTTTGGCAACTAAGACTCGTGGACTTCAACTGCTAACACTCCAGAAGATAGGCTCAAGATACAGAAGGATCTTGACAGACTTGAACACTGGGCGCTATCTAACGAAATGAAATTCAACAGTGAAAAAAGGAAGGTTCTACATTTAGGCAAGAAAACCCCAAAATGTACAGGTACCGGATATGTGGTACCTTGCTCAATAGTAGTAACTGGGAGAGGGATCTTGGAGTCCTAGTGGACAACCATTTAGATATGAGCCAGCAGTGTGCAGCAGCTGCCAAAAAAGCCAACACAGTTCTGGGCTGCATAAACAGAGGGATAGAATCAAGATCACGTGAAGTGTTAGTGCCACTTTATAATGCCTTGGTAAGGCCACACTTGGAATATTGCATCCAGTTTTGGTCTCCACGATGTAAAAAAGATGTTGAGACTTTAGAAAGAGTGCAGAGAAGAGCAACAAAGATGATTAGAGGACTGGAGGCTAAAACATATGAAGAACGGTTGCAGGAACTGGGTAGGTCTAGTTTAATGAAAAGAAGGACTAGAGGAGACATGATAGCAGTCTTCCAATATCTCAGGGGCTGCCCCAAAAAAGAGGGAGCCAAGCTATTCTCCAAAACACCTGAGGGTAGAACAAGAAGCAATGAGTGGAAACTAATCAAGGAGAGAAGCAACTTAGAACTAAGGAGAAATTTCTTGACAGTTAGAACAATGAATCAGTGGAACAACTTGCCTGCAGAAGTTGTAAATGCTCCAACACTGGAAGTTTTTAAGATGCTGGACAACCATTTGTCTGAAGTGGTGTAGGGTTTCCTGCCTGGGCAGGGGGTTGGACTAGAAGACCTCCAAGGTCCCTTCCAACTCTGTTGTTGTTGTTATTATTATCTCCCAGAGTTGAAGTCCACCAGTCTTAAAGTTGCCAAGGTTGGAGACCCCTGGTTTAGATTGCGAGCTGGTGGGTTGGTATCCGAACGTTTCATAACCAGGCTAGGTAACATCTTCAGCGGACTTTAAGGGAGGTCACGCCAATTAAAAACCAGGATCCATGAACACCGACTGACAGTCAAAACGCCCCGATCCCCAAATCCTTAATCTCTACCCACAGTGACACCAAACGGCACCAGTTCGATTGGAGCAAGGCAAGAATAATCAGCCAGGCTGCCACCCACCACGCTTGTGAGTTTTTTCAAAGTCTGGCGCCACGCCGCAGGCAATTCCGTCAATGGGCACGCGGACTTACAACCGGCCTACGGACCAACCCAGAATTCAAATCAACCGCGCGGCCAACCAGAGACAGCACCGACCCACAACCAACCCCACAACTTCCACCCCCCCCCAGCAGCAGTTCACCTCTCAATGACGCTCACCTGACGTGACCCCCTTATTCAGGGCCGCATCAGGGTTGTGTTTGACCTGGTGTATGTGTGTGTTTGTGTGTGTGGCCAGCTCGACGTCACTTGTGTCGGGGGGCACCTGTGGTGGCCAAGTGCTAAGGCAGAACTTCCCTCAGGCCCTCCCTCTCTCTCATTATAATCTCCACCCTCTCCCTATAGCCGTGATGGCGAACCTAGGGCACGCGTGCCCAAATTGGCACACGAAGCGATGTTGCCCAGCAAGTGTGGCCTTGCCTGTTTGTCTTCTGGGTTTCGGGACCGCATGTGCGTGCGACGATCGGCTGTCCTTTGCATGCCCAAAAACGGTGTGCGCAGGCATCCCTGTTGTGTCTGTGCCCCCCGAGCTGGGCCCCCTGCCAGACAGTGACTTGGAAAGTGAGGGGGAAGGGCCGTCAGGACTTACCTCGGGAGCACCGGCTTCCCTGGCTCACCTCCAGGAGCCAGAGGCAGGCCAGGTGGAGGAGATAAGGAGGCCTCCGTCCCCTGACTCTTCCCCCCACCCAGGCCATGCCTTCAGATCCAGCTGATGGCAATCAGGCCTGGCTGGACCCTAGGTTTCGTAGGCAGGAGAGGCGGGAACAACAGAAGCAGGGGTGGGGCAGGCCTAGGAAGTGCTGAGTCATGGAGCTACAGGATATAAAGGCAGCAAGAGCTGCTGTGCCTCTTCGTAGCAGGCAAATCAACTGATTAACTAAGAGCTGAAGTTTGTTCCTGGGTGACTCATCGGCGTCAAGGGAGATAACAGAGACACTTGGCAGACGCTCGCTAGTTTGCTGCCAGAGCTGATAGAGCCGGCTAATTAAGCCATCGCTCGGACGGAGGCGAGGGGGGACAGAACAATCCCGGCCAACTCATTATCGGGTATGCATGCACGCCAGAACCCGGAAGTTCGGCTTTTCCAGAGCATGATCCCTTTGCATGCACGGCAGTGCCGAAAACCGGTGTGCGCATGCACAGCAGCCAGCTGATTGTCAGGCGGTCATGCACGCTAGAACCCAGAGGTTCGGCTTTTCCAGGGCGTGGCCCCGACGAGCACGCATGTGCGATGTTTCTGCACAAGTGCCGAAAAAGTTCGCCATCCTCTCCTGTACCATTTCGGAGGAATGGCTGTCCCGATTTCTTCTTAGAAACCTCCAGTGATGGAACACCCAACAACTTCGGAAGGTAAGCTTCTTACGAAACTTCTGAAGGATGTCGTAGTGTATCTATCTGCGCAGCGTGTGTGTAAAACCCAAGCTGTGTGGCCATTTGCAAAAGGCAGGTGGAGATCTTTGTCAACGCACAGGTTTTCTAAATGCCATCCAAGATTTTTTGGGCAGCGCACCATAAATGCTGGCACCAGGTTTATGCCATACTCTTTCAAATTTTGATTTTAAAGATCTTGAAACTTCTCCAATTCCTGGTCTTCTTTTCTGCGATTCCCCTGGTATGGCCACATCCATTATCCACACCGCCATCTTTCCCCGCTGCAGTTCAACTGTTTTTTTCCGATGATACGTTCCCACTACTTTTTCATTATGACAATGACAATGGCATGCTGTGGCTTATAAGCGGTTAATGCAGTATTATAATTATATTTTTATTCTATCTACCCACCTACCTACCCATCAGAATAACAGAATTATTCAGAATAACAGAGCCTCCGGTGGCTCAACAGACTAATGCAGTCTGTCATTAACAGCAGCTGCTTGCAATTACTGCAGGTTCAAATCCCACCAGGCCCAAGGTTGACTCAGCCTTCCATCCTTTATAAGGTAGGTAAAATGAGGACCCAGATTGTTGGTGGGGCAATAAAAGTTGACTTTGAATATAATATACAAATGGATGAAGACTATTGTTTAACACAATGTAAGCCGCCCTGAGTCTTCGGAGAAGGGCGGGATGTAAGTGCAAATAAAAAAAAAAGAATTGGAAGGGACCCTGGAGGTCTTCTAGTCTAACCCCCTTGCTCATGCAGGAGACCTTCTACGATTTGGACGAATGGCTGTCCAGTCTCTTCTTAAAAGCCTCCAGTGCTGGAGCATCCACAACCTCTGGTGGCAAGCTGTCCCACTGCTTAATTGTCCTCAGGAAGTTTCTCCTTAATTTCAGGTTGCTTCTACTACTTGATTAGTTTCCAGTTGTTGCTTCTTGTCCTGCCTCCGGGTGCTTTGGAGAATAGATTGAACCCCCCCCCCCCCTCTTCTTTGGGGCACCTACCTACCCTTTTCTCCCGAAAATAAGACCCAACCAGAAAATAAATCCTAGCATGATTTTTCAGGATGCTCGTAATATAAGCCCTACCCCCAAAATAAGCCCCAGTTAAAGATGTCAACCAGATGGATGCATTTAGTACCGTATTTCCCCCTAAAATAAGACCTAACCAGAAAATAAGCCCTAATGTGTGTTTTGGAGCAAAAATTAATATAAGACCCGGTCTTATTTTTGAGAAAACATGATATCTATCTAAAAGAGGGTTCTCCAAATTTGGCAACTTTAAGACTTGTGGACTTTATCTCATAGAATTCTCTGAGGAATTCTGTTAGTTGAAGTCCCCAAGTTTTAAAGCTGCCAAGTTTGAAGACCCCTGATCTAAAACTCAAAATGACAAAAATACCCAGGCTCTTGTCTCCTATTTTCCCCAAAGAACACCTCCATGAAATCCCAAAAAAGCTGAATTTCTGAGGGCATCTTATTCTCTCACCACAGATTATGTACCCACACAAATAAATAGCTGATTAACTCTTTTTCTTTAAAAAAAAAAGACAGACATAATCCAGGATGAGATATCGTAACTTGGCTAAGAAAAAGAAATTGATGGCACGGCTATTTTGGGCTTGCAACTCACATTTTCAAGATTCTTTTCTGTTATTCAGGGATATGCATTTATCCTCCAGCCAATATTCCGGTGCCAAAAGATTTTAGCTTCAAAGAAAACAGACCAGCTGCCAATCCTGATTTCACGGACCTTCAGATGTCCATGTTGTTGTGTTGTGTTTTTTTGGGGTTTTTTTGCAGAGAATTTTGGCACGTGTGTGCCCGTAGGACACTAGCCGGGAAATCCCAGGAGGAGTAAAAGGAAAGGAATTTGCTGATCTTACACCTGAATCTACCAACATTTTGAAATGGACTTACACACTTCTTTGGCACAAATCACACCCTCCTGGCACTCGACAGAGGAGGCCAATAACCTGTTAGCTGCATCCAAGAATAATTGCTAGCTGCATCTGATGTTTTGCAAGAATTTGAACAAGCACCGACAGTATTAATAGAATAATTAGAGGGTAGAACGAGAGCGCGGCAGAAACCGAGATCTATCTTTTGACCCATAGGAAAATGAAAAAAACAAAACAAAAACCAGTCTGCAGGATGTCTGTATTTTCAAAACTCACCCAGCTGTTCAGGAAAAGGCCAAAAGAAACCTTGGAATATCTTAAGGGTGTGAGTGAGGTTCTAGGAGGCAGGATTTTTTCACTGCTAAGCAAAAATCAAGGACGTTGAGAGCGTAACTTCCAATTGACAGGAGGGAACTCCAAAAGTCATGCTAAAGGGGAGAGTTTCGTGGAAAGAGTGATAGAAGCGTGGAACCAGCTGCCAGGAGAGGGAAGTAGGTCAGTAATGGAGCTTAAGCATGGTTGGGATAAACACACATC
This sequence comes from Ahaetulla prasina, assembly GCF_028640845.1. NCBI lineage: Eukaryota > Metazoa > Chordata > Lepidosauria > Squamata > Colubridae > Ahaetulla > Ahaetulla prasina. Next base: position 3,680,228 of record NC_080543.1, on the reverse strand, counting down.
TATTATCTGACTACATGGATGGAGGGATGAATGGAGGGATGGACGGATGATGGATAGATGGATGAAAAGATGTAGATACTGAGGGATGGATGGCTGGATGGATGGCTGGAAGGAAGGAAGGAAGGAAGGAAGGGAGGAAGGGACGAAGAAAGGAAGGAGATAGGAAGGATGGATGGACGGACGGACGGACAGGTGGATGGATGGATGGATGGATGGACAGAGATGTAGATACTGAGGGATAAATAGATAGATACGGATGGATAGACGGATGGATGATGGATGGATGGATGGAAAGATGTAGATACTGAGGGATGGGTGGTTGGTTGGATGGATGGAAGGAAGGAAGGAGATACTAAGGGATGGATGGATGGACAGACAGATAGATATAGATAGTGAGAGATAGATAGACAGATAGATAGATAGATAGATAGATAGATATGAGAGAGAGAGAGAGAGAGAGAGAGAGAGAGAGATGATAGATAGATGAGATACATAGATAGATAGACAGACACATGATAGATATAGATAGACAGATAGACACATGATAGATAGATAGATAGATAGATAGATAGATAGATAGATAGATAGATAGATAGATAGACAGACAGATAGATAGATGATAGAGATGGATGGATGGATGGATGATGAATAGATGGAAAGATTTTGATACTGAGGGATGGATGGATGGATGGATGGATGGAAGGAAGATACTGCGGGATGGATGAATGGATAGATAGACCTATAAATATTAAAAATTAAAAATATATAAAATAATAAAAATAAGAAATACATAAATGAGAATGAATAATTAAAATTAATGACTGAATTAAAAATAAAACAAAAGGAAACAAACAAGCAAAATTATCCAAGGGCAGACCATTGCGTTCTTTTTCTGCCCTCCGTTTTCTACCTTTCGAAGATACCAATCCAGAAATAAATATAGATAGATAGATAGATAGATAGATAGATAGATAGATAGATAGATAGGCGAGTCAGAGAGAGATTATAGCGTTCCCTTTGCAAATAGGAAATTGCTACAGGATTCATCCTGAAAGAGTGGCAGGAGGAAAGCTGTGAGGCTGAATGCTGGGTTTTGTGAATATTTTCCCTCCCCATTTCTTCTACAATAATTGCTCCGCTCAGCTGCAAACGTACCCGAACAATGGTTGTCCATCAGAGGCCTGCTGAGGAAGAGCACGGCAGGTGCTTTACTCAGGTGGAAAGGTATGTTTGCAAAGGGATTTTGCTGAGCAGGCAGAAAAGGTCTCAGGTTCCAATTCTAAGAAATTACATTCAGGCCCGTCCTTGCTTTGCCCTTTGGATAAACCAGCATTCCCAACCGTGTTTCTCCAGCAGGAAGGCCCAGTTTGAAAACCTGGCCGATCGTTATCACATAGCTACACACCCACATTCGTGTAATCAGGTTTCTAGGTAAATAATGCCTTAACTGCAAGTCATCAGTTGATTCATTTAGACAGGGCATCTCCTACTCAACGGAAGAGGCACGTTTGAGAGGACGTGTCCGGGAGCATCAAACAGACAGGCAGTCCTCGACCTACGACCGGAATCGAGCCCAATTTCAATGGGTTTCGCCTCGTTCTACGACCTTCCTTGCCGCAGCTGTTAAAGCGAACCCCTGCAGGTTTTTTTTTAAGTCAGTAACGCGGTCATTAAGTGAACCCACATTGTCAGAAGGTCGCAAAAGGGGATCACCTGACCCCGGGACGCCGCAACGGTCATAAGTATGAATCCGTCGCCAAGCATCCAAATTTTGATCCTGTGACCACTGCAGTGGTCGTTAAGTGTGGAAAAAACTGACGTTAAGTCGTTTTTTCTGTAGCCATTGTAACTTCGTACGGTCACTAAATGAACTGTTGTAAGTCAAGGACTACCTGTAACTCAACTGCCACCTTCCAAAATGGTGGTAAGTGACTTGACTTAGAAAAAAAGCTTTTTTTTTTTTTTGAACAAATTTATTCCCTAGCTTCATAAACCAGAGAAATAAAACTAGCCCGGCCCATCCTTTCGCTTTCTAGCATCAGTGTGTTGTCCTCCACTTACAACCGTTCACTTAGTGACCATTCAACGTTACAACAGCACTGAAAAAAAAAGTGACTCACGGCCGTTTTTCACACTCACGACCATTGCAGCATTCCCAACGGTCACTCGAACAAAATTCTCTTCCTTAGCAACCAACTCGCATTTGTGACGGTTGCCGTTGTCCTGGTATTTCGGCTCTCCTTTTGGGATCTTCCGGCAAACGAAATCGATGGGGAAAGCCAGATTCGCTTAACAACCGGGTGATTAACTTAACAAGCTCCATTATTCACTTAACGGCGGCAAGAAAGGTCGTTTAAAATGGGGCAAAACTCATTTAAGGAATGTCTCACTTAGCAACAGGAATTTTGGCCTCCATTGTGCTCGTAAGTTGAGGATTAGCAATAGCAATAGCCCTTAGACTTATATAGTGCTTTGCAGTGCTCTCCAGCCCTCTCTAAGCGGTTTACAGAGCCAGCCTCTTGCCCCCAACAATTTGGGTCCTTATTTTACCGACCTCGGAAGGACGGAAGGCTGAGTTAACCTTGAGCCTGGTGGGATTCGAACCGCTGGCAGCCCGCAGTCAGCAGAAGTAGCCTGCAGTACTGCACTCTAACCACTGCGCCGCCATGGATTACCTCTACAAAAGGTATTGTTTTAAAATTCTAAACTGTGTCTATTATTTAGCCTCCTTGGACATTTAAGCAGCAGCTGCTGCAGTGGTTCCCTTAAGAGCCGTGGCAAGAAAGGTTGGTAAAAAACGGGTCAAAACTCAACTGAACAGCTGTGCTCGCTTAGCAGCAGAGATTTCGGGCTCAGCTGTGGTCGTACGTCGAGGACCGGCTGCCCTTAGAAAAACTGCATTTGGCACCAGCAGCTTGAGATCAGGTTGTCAGCTGCATTGTTCCAGCAAGCCTCCCTCCGGCCTGTTTCAAAACACAGCTTTAGGGCAATTAGATGTTATGAAAATAGCCAACTTACTGGAACTAATGAAACGATCATGCCGGCTTCATACCGGACCAAATTCCAGCTTGTGTCGAGCGAAACAGCAGCTCATTGTTCCCGGCAATTGCACAGACAATTACGTTTATTACCTATCCATTTCGGTTTAAATGGAGTAGCGGAGAAGAGGGTGTGTGTTTGTGTGGCTTTGTTTCCCCACCCCCCCACCCCACCCCTTATTACCCGTGCTGACAATAGATCCAATATTAGAAACGGTTCTAATATTTTTAGGGACTTTGCATCAAGCATGAGTCACTGCAGGACGTGAACCGGCAGCTGACAGAGACCCAACTCACAGTGTCGGTGAAATTCTGATTTACAGAGGGCATTGCATGGTTTTTAAGGCAGAGAAATTGACAGACAGGTGACTCAAGTCTGACTTACAGCTGTATTAACGGCCACGGATGGGAAGACGGGGGAAAACCTGCCCTAATGTCTCGCTTTGAGCCAGGATTCCTGATGTATGCGTGAACTGGCAGGGTTCTTGTGTACAAAAAAGGCTACAGTGCGAAAGGCAGGACAAGAACCAACGGATGGAAAGTAAGCAAGGAGAGAAGCAACCTGGAACTAAGGAGAAACTTCCAGACAGCGAGGACAATTAACCAGCGGAACAGCTTGCCACCAGAAGTTGTGGGTGCTCCATCACTGGAGGCTTTTAAGAAGAGACTGGACAGTCACTTGACTGAAGTGATGGCGAACCTATGGCACGCGAGCCGTCGCCCTAGGTCAGCTCCGCCGCGCATGCGTGTGAACCTCCCACCAGCCAGCTGATTTTCGGGTCTCTGCCGCACATGCGGGAGGTGCGCGTGCAGTGGTGGGATTCAGCCAGTTCGCATCTATTCGGGAGAAACGGTTGTTAACTTCCTAAACAGTTCGGAGAACCGGTTGTTGGAAGAAGTCTTATTTTGTTTTTTTCCACTTCACAGGGCTAATCCTGTAAGGCAGGCAGGACGGCAACATTCTGGTGGTATTTCTAGCCTCCTCTTTACTGCCGTGCTTACAGAAACTGCCTCTTGGTTAACCCTAATTACATTGCAACAGCTAAGGCGAAGCGCCCATCGATGACGTTGAGTTGGCCACGCCCACACGGTCACATGACCACCGAGCCACGCCTACCCAGCTGGTCATTAGGGCAGAGAACCGGTTAAATTATGCGAATCTCACCACTGTGCGTGTACATCTGTGCGGGGGAGGGAGGGATTGCATTATGGGTGTGGGCATGTACGTGTGTGCGCGCTTTTTGCACCTGAGGAAAAAAAGGTTAGCCATCACCGGTATAGGGTCTCCTGCTTGAGCAGGGGGTTGGTCTAGAAGACCTCCAAGGTCCCTTCCAGCTCTGTTAGGAAGGAAGGAAGGAAGGAAGGAAGGAAGGAAGGAAGGAAGGAAGGAAGGAAGGAAGGAAGGAATAGACAGACAGATAAAGAGGTTTTTAAGAAAAGAATGGACAGCCATCTATCTGAAATGGTAAGGGGTTTTGAGCAGAGGGTTGGCCTAGAAGACCTCTAAGGCCCCTTCCAGCTCTTTTCTGATTGATTGATTGATTGATTGATTGATTGATTGATTGATTGATTGATAGGCAGGCAGTAGGCAGGCAGGCAGGCAGACAAACACACACAGAATGCTAAAGCAAAAATCAAACCACAGACAGGTGGATCAGAATTTTCATTGCTAACAAGCAAGACGGTATTAAGGCGAGTTGCGCCCGATTTTACGTCCTTCTTGCCATAGTCGTTAAGCGAATCATTGCGGTTGTTAAGTGAATAGGGTAGTTGTTAAGCAAATCCGGCTTCTCCCATCCAGTCTGCTTGCTGGAAGCCGGCTGCGAAGATCACAAAGAGTGATCACATGATCCCGGAGACAGCCTGCAACCGTCATAATAAACACAGCATCCTCAGGTCATGTGACCATATTTTTTTAAACTATGTTTTCCTGAAAACCAACATTTATTTCCAGTTTTGGGAAGAATTGCACCCTAGTGAACAACTGGTTTATTTAACAATTGTAAACGAACCCCCCACAAAATCAAGATGGTCACATAGCCGATCCCTTTTACAACTGTGAAGGGCAGCCTCCATTACGGTCATAACTCCAGGATGGCCTGGACACAGCTAGTCTTCGACTTACAACCATTCATTCGAAATTCAGCAGCGCTGGGAAAAAAGGGACTTCCAACCGTTTCTCACACTTACGACCATTAGCGGCATCCCCATGGTCACGCGATCAAAATCCAGCCGCTTGGAAACTGGCTCACATTTACGACGGGTGCAGTTTCCCAGGGTCACGTGACCCCCCCCCTTTTGCGACCTTCCCGGCTGGCTTCTGACAAGCAAAGCCAATGGAGGAAGTCAGATTTCCTTAACGACCGCTTGATTCACTTAACAGCCGTGGAGATTCGCTTAACAACCAGGGCAAAACAGGTCGTAAAATGGGACACAACCTCCTTACCAACTGCGATTTTGAGCTCCGCTGTGGTTGTTAAAAGTCAAGGACTACCTGTATTTTGTTCCCAGGATTTCTGGAAAATGTTTTGAATCAAACGTATTTCCTCTGGCAAAGGAATAACAGGGTCGGAAGAGACCTTGGAGATCATCTAGTCCAACCCCCACCGGGTTAGGCAGGAAACCCTGTATCATTCAAACGAGCATACAAGTCCCAAAGCTTATCTACTCATTGTCTGTCTTCTTTAGCCATCAAACAAAACACTGCAGAACGGCATTTTTGAGAGCCACAAGTCGGTTTAGTGTACATAGCAACACTAAACATTAATGTTCATTATTTCTTACGTTTCTTCCTCCCTTCCTCCTAAATGCAATTTTTATGCACGCACAAGGGAACAGAGTTTTAAAGACAGCTAAACTGAGATTAGAGTGGATTGAAACCTCTGAAATATTGCAAAAAAGATGGAAATTAAATCTGTCACCTTACAAGCCCGCTTCAAAATCCTCTCTTTAAAATCTCCACCACCGCACCGAAGCACATTTAAACCTAGAAGTGTTAATTCATTAACCTCCAACAATTAACAATGCATATTTGACATCTGAATTTAACTTTAAAGTCCCGATGATTGGGGAGGAGGGAAATCTCACTGCCAAGGCAGGTAATCAACACCGCCTAAAGTTGATTTTAAAAAAAAAAACAAAAAACTTTTTCGGTATCTGCCTATTTTCCAACAGAAATAAGGAGCAAAGAGAAACGTGTCGTTGGCTGACAGGAGATTTTTGCAGCTCATATTTAAAAGATGATAAAAGTGAAAGGGAGAACAGTGCGTCCGCAGGTCAATTAACAATACATTTTAAAAACCCAACACATCTTTTTTGCATTCAGAAGTTGTAATGACAGCATCAGGAGGGAGATAGGAGTGCCAGGAATCTTACACGTTGTAGTTTGGCGACTCCCAGAAACCCATGCTGGCTGCGGGGTTGGAGGTCTTCCAGTCTGGTTCCCTGCTCAAGCAGGACACCCTACACTTACTTATAAGCACTTGATGAAATATTATAATATTTTAATCTGCCTGCCTGCCTGCCTGCCTACCTACCAGAATAACAGAATTGGAAGAGACCTTGGTGGTCTTCTAGTCTAATCCCTTGCTCAAGCAGGAGCCCCTATACCATTTCAGATACCTGAGGGTAGAACAAGAAGCAATGGGTGGAAACTAATCAAGGAGAGAAGCGACTCAGAACTAAAGAGAAATTTCCTGACGGTTTGAACAATTAATCAGTGGAACGACTTGCCTGCAGAAGTTGTGAATGCTCCAACACTGGAAATTTTTAAGAAAATGTTGGATAGCCATTTGTCTGAAATGGTGTAGGGTTTCCTGCCTGGGCAGGGGGTTGGACTAGAAGGCCTCCAAGGTCCCTTCCAACTCTGATATTATTATTATTATTACTATTACTATTACTATTACTATTATTATTATTATTAAATGGCTGTGCAAGCTCTTCTTAAAAATTTCCAGTGTTGGGGCAGCCACAACTTCTGGTGGCAAGCGGTTCCACTGGTTGATTGTCCTCACTGTCAGGAAATTTCTCCTTAGTTCCAGGTTGCTTCTCTCCTTGATTAGTTTCCATCTTTTGTTTCTTGTCCTGCCTTCAGGTGCTTTGGAGAATAGCTTGACTCCCTCTTCTTTGGGGCAGCCCCTGAGAGATTGGAAGACTGCTATCATGTCACCCCTAGTCCTCCTTTTCACTAGGCTAAACGTACCCAATTCCTGCAACCAATTCTTCCTATGTTTTATCCTCCAGTCCCCTCATCATCTTTGTTGCTCTTCTCTGCACTCTTTCTAGAGTCTCAACATCTTTTTTTACATCGTGGTGACCAAAATTGGCTGCAGTATTCAAAGTGTGGCCTTACCAAGGCATTATAAAGTGGTATTAACACTTCACGTGATCTTGATTCTATCCCTCTGTTTATGCAGCCCAGAACTGTTTGCTTTTTTGGCAGCTGCTGCACACGGCTGGCTCATATCTAAATGGTTGTCCACTAGGACTCCAAGATCCCTCTCACAGGTACTACTATTGAGCAAGGTACCACCTATTCTATACTTGTGCATTTCAAAGAGATCCAACTCCATAGCAATAGGAATCCCAGCTCCATTCTTTTCCATGAGTCAAAGCGGAAATCCTTTTTCCATCAGGCGGGGGTGGGTGGGTGCGTGGGGGGTAGCCAGGCCCTCCTCCCTCGTTGCCCTCTGTCTATTTCCGTCTGCGAATTATTTCCTTCCCATCTTGCACTGAAAAGCTTCGACATCTGCGATACAACCGAGCCTTAATTGGCCAAGCTGTTGAGGCAACACGGTGCCAATCCATCATTTCAGAATCTGGCGGTTACAAACAAGGAACGATATCCTCCCAGCGGCGTCCAAGCTCTTGGGGAAGCCAACTGTAACCTCAAACGTTCATAAGTTGAGGACTGTCTGCGTGGAGAAAGGTGGAAGCAACGCCTAACAGTGGAACAGAAGTGGCCTCTAGAAGTCCTGGGTGCTCCATCGCTGGAGGTTTTTAAAGGGAGGCTGGAGAGCCATTTGTCTGAAATGATACGGGGCCGTGATGGAGAACCTATGGCGCGTGTGCCACAGGTGGCCCGCAGAGCCATTTTTGAGGGCACGTGAGCCGTCGCCCTAAATCAGCTCTACCGCGCATGCGCCTTCGGCCGGCCAGCTGATTTTGGGGCCTCTGCCGCGCATGCAGGAGACACATGTGCATGCTGCCCCTCCCCTCCCAGGAGTCTTCATGCGGTCCGTTTTGGATGCCAGTACAGGCTCTGGGAGGGCGAAAAAACAGGCCTTCCGGAAATCCGGAAACGGGCCTTTTCCAGTCTCTGGAGAGCCTCCAGAGCCTGGGGGAGACCATTTTCGCCCTCCTGGAGGCTCCAGGAAAGCCTCCAGAGCCTGTGGAGGGCGAAAAGCAGGCCTACCGAAAGTCCCGGAGGCTTTAGGGAGGCCTGCTAGGCCCAAAACAGGGTGCAGGAGGGGCAGCGCAGTGGGGATTGTCCATGCATGCGCAGGGGGGGGCATTGTATTATGGGTGCAGTCATGGGCGTCCGCTTTTGGCTCCTGAGAGAAGAAAGATTAGCACCACCGGTATAGGGCCTCCTGCTTGAGCAGGGGGTTGGACTAGAAGACCTCAAAGCTCCCTTCCAGCTCTATTCTGATTGATTCGGGGGTGAGCAATAGCACTTAAGACTTATATACGATTCCATGATGCTCTACAGCAGGGGTCTCCAACCTTGGCCACTTTAAGACTTGCGGACTTCAACTCCCAGACTTCCTTCGCTGGCTGAGGGATTCTGGGAGTTGAAGTCCACGAGTCTTAAAGTGGCCAAGGTTGGAGACCCTTGCTATAAAGAATGCCAGATAGACCGTGAAAATCCACTCGCCACTATTCAGAATATAGGACACAGAACGAGAACCTTGCGCCAAAGGAAGGCCCACTCTGGTCAAATCTTAGAGGAAAATGTAATACCCTGTTTCCCCGAAAATAAGACCTCCCCCGACAATAAGCCCGATCGGGCTTTTGAGTGCATGCGCTAAAATAAGACTCCCCCCTCCCTGAAAATATTTAAACGCATGCGCAGCCGGTCCTAGCCATTTCCTCTGGTTACAGTTATGGAGACAGACTTGGAAATCAGGTAAGATGGCAAGAGGAACCCTGTCTTGCTCCATGCGCCCCAAAATAGTAAGACCTCCCCAAAAATAAGGCCAAGCGCTTATTGCGGGGTTCAAAAAAATATAAGACAGGGTCTTATTTTTGGGGGAACACAGTAAAAAAAAAATCATCATTTGACAGAGGGAGTCCAACATACAGAGTGACAATGGGCTACACTTGGTTGGATGTGATGTGTTTCCTACACCGAGCAGGGGGTTGAGATAGATGGCCTCGAAATAGATTTCCAACCCAAAGTTCTACGGTAAATCTATCAGTATCGTCCTCAACTTACAAGCATTCATTTAGTGGCCGTTCAAAGTTACAACAGCACCAGAAAAAAATGAATTATGGGCATTTTTCGCATTTAGAACCACTGCATGGTCACATATCAACTGGCATGTATTCATGACGGTTGCAATGCCCTGGGGTCACGTGATCCCCCCTTTTCCGAACTTCTGACAATGGGGAAGCCAGATTCATTCAACAAGCCTGTAACTAACTTATCTGCAGTGATTCGCTTAACAACTATGGCAAGAGGGGTCGTAAAATGGGGCAAACTCGCTTAATGTAACAGTAACAAGAGTTGGAAGGGACCTGGGAAGTGCTGGGAAGTGGCTCAACAAGCTAATGCAGCCTGTTATTAACACACAGCTGCCTGAAATTACTGCAGGCTCGAGTCCCACCAGGCCCAAGGTTGACTCAGCCTTCCATCCTTTATAAGGTAGGTAAAATGAGGACCCAGATTGTTGGGGGCAATAAGTTGACTTTGTATATAAATATACAAATAGAATGAGACTATTGCCTTACACAATGTAAGCCGCCCTGAGTCTTCGGAGAAGGGCGGGATATAAATTCAAATTAAACAAAAAACAAAAAAACCTTGGGAAGGTCATCTAGTCCAACCCCCTGCTCACGCAGGAAACCTATACTAGGGATTCGAACCGCCGAACTAACAACTATCTTGCTTTAGCAGTGGAAATCTGGAGGCTCGGTTTTGATCATAAGCTGAACATTATCTGTACTAAGAACATTTCACAAATGTTACACTTCCACTGCAATTTCCAAACGTACAAATTCTTGTATTTTCCAAAAATAAAAAATAAAAAAAACAAGTACCTGGTTCATTTTTCTTTGTGGTTAAGACGACTTTTTTTTTTAAAAAAAATAAATGTTATGTACAAGGCACTGCCCTTGCACTCTTGCCAGCTATCCAGTCATTTGTGTTTAGATATTTTTGATTAGCTTATAGAATAAAATACAAAAGCAAATAGAAAGACACAGTGGGGGGGGAGAAGGGGAAAGAGAAGTGACGGGGGGGACAGGGGAAAATAAAAATAAAAAGTGACTTTTGACTCCCTCTGTTGCAGCAAAATAAAGCATCAAACCACAACTTTCGACTTTTCCACAATACCATAAACTAGCCATTTCTATAAAAACAGTTCAACCTACTCAGTAAAACTCAAAATCAAAGTCTCTCAGGGTTTTTTTTCCCCCCCCCCATCTCAAGCACAAAGTCTCGACGTGGCCACAAAAGTACTTATATTCTTTTCTTTAATCTTGCCAGCCGTGTTATTTATGATATAATTGGATTTCAAACGATGAGAAGATAACCTTGGCAAGTCGTCCTGTTCAGTCAACAACACGAACTTTTAGAGAAAGACCTACGGACCTGGACATGCAGAACAAACTCCTAACGATCGTAAAGTGCAATCCTTATTTGATGGAAAAAATATCTTACAGGCAGTTTAGTAACCGGTCAGGCCAGCGATTTCTGTGCAAATAATAATAAGGCAAGCATTCTTGCAGAAAACACACCGCAAAATTTCCACCGCGACACCCGGGAGGATCTGAATGCCAGACAAGCATCCTGCGACAGGTAACTATTGACAGAGGCGACGGCTTTATCACGCTGAATGCTTTCTAATTTGCTAAGAAAGTCCTCGGAATTGCCATTTTATGTAGGGTAATTTGCAAGGCGCCCCCGATCTCGCCGGAGTTGCAATCAGAAAGCCCACCAAGGCTGATGTTTTATTGATTACATGCATATATTTCTCCACAGGCCCCGTCCAAGAAATCAATGCTCTCACTGGCAACCGAGCCGATGAATATTTCTCAAGGCGCTTATCCGGCTGGCTTTCGTCCCCGTGGATTCTTTTAAAATAAAAAGGGAGAAAACGCCAAGGAGGAGGAAGTCCAATCGAGGCCATTAGTTCTACAGGTAGTCCTCAAGTTACAGCCAGAAATGAGCCCAATTCTTATTTTGCTAGGTGGAATATTTGTTCAGCCCCCCATTTTACAAACGTTCTTGCCACTGTTGTTAAGTGTATTATTCCAGTTGTTAAGTTAATAGAATAGAATAGAATAGAATAGAATAGAATAGAATAGAATAGAATAGAATAGAATAGAATAGAATTGAATTTTATTGGCCAAGTGTGATTGGACACACAAGGAATTTGTCTTGGTGCATACGCTCTCAGTGTACATAAAAGAAATAACACGGCTTAATATTAATATTAACACGGTTTAATATTATTAATAACACGGTTGTTAAGTGAATCTGGCTTTCCCCACTGATTTTGCTCGTCAGAAGGTCGCAAAAGGGGATCACATGACCCCGGGATGCTGTGACAGTCATAACTTTGAGTCAGTTCCAAAAGTCTGGATTTTGATCACGTGACATTGGGGATGTTGGCAACGGTCGTAAGTATGAAAAGCGTTCGTAAGTCACTTTTTTCGGTGCGGTTGTAACTTTGAATGGTCACTAAATGAACTGTTGTAAGTCAAGGACTTACAGCCATTTCCTGAGCAACTGTTCGAAGTCACAACAGGACTGCAAAAAGTGGCTTATGACCAATCCTACCACTTACAACCAGCACAGCCTCTCCATGGTCACATGATCAAAATTCAGAACTGTGGCAAGTGACTCATATTTATGACGGTTTGTCCCCGGGGGGTCACGTGATCCCCTTTTGCGACCTTCTGACAAGTGAAGTCAACGAGGAAGCGAGATTCACTTAACAACCGTGTTACTCACTTAACAAGTGCAGAGGTTCACTTAACCACTGAGGCAAGGAAGGTCATAAAATGATCAAAATTTGGACGTTTGGCAACTGATTCGTATTTACGACAACTGCAGGGTCCCGGGGTGTGTGTGTGTGTGTCACGTGATCCTCTTTTGCGACCTCCTGAAAAGCAAAGTCAATGGGGAAACCAGATTCACTTATCAACGGTGTTACTAATTTAACCGCTGCAGTGGTTCACTCAACAACCGTGGCAAGAAAAAGTCGTAAAACGGGGCAAAACTCCCATAACAAATCTCTCGCTTAGCAACAGAAATTTTGGACTCCATGGTGGCCGTAAGCTGAGGACTACCGGTCATTTATAAATGCCATTTTATCCTGCTGGGGTTTTTTTGTTTTGTTTTTTTCTCAAAAGCCAACTCGCAGAATGACCTTTTTCGAGGCGAAGCTGTCGAGAATCTGACTCCCTTCCAGATTTTAAAAAGCTCAATCATTTCGGATGATGTTTGTTAAAACAGTCGGGCTTTGCAACTTGGGGGGAAGGAAGAAAAAAACCATGCATTGTGTTAGTTGCAGTTATAACTTCCAGCTGTGGCGAGGCCTTCGCGAAGTTTGAAGGCAGGAAATCTTAAGAGGAAATTCCATCAGTTCCTGGCGTTTTGTAACCCAAACTGTTGTTCCAAAAAGGAGCTCTGAGAAAGAAAGGGGGGAAAAAAAATAAGAAAAAAAAAGATAAATGTTGCTGTGACTTTTTTTTTTTACCTCATGTCTTCAAGTAAATCACATTCTGCCTGATGCTTTGCTTGAAGTTTTGTCATCTGCTCGGCCTGGATGAGTTTTAGCTCTTGAGTGATTTTCACCTAAAAGGGAGGAAAAAATATGATTTTTTAAAAATAATTATTTTCTTAAACATCTTTCTTGTTTTAATACTATGATTGCTGTAAGTCGGGGTTTCCCAACCTTGGCCACGTTAAGACGCCTAGACTTCAACTCCCAGAATTCCCCAGCCAGCCATGGCTGGCTGGGGAATTCTGGGAGTTGAAGTTTCAGGCGTCTTAACGTGGCTAAGTTTGGGAAACCTTGTCTGTTATCATATCCTTTACACCGACACTTACAACCACAACTGGAATTGACGAGAATTCCCATGGATGAACAAAGGAATCAAGCTGAATTTACAACCTTTTTTATGGTCTTTAAGGAAATCGTGCAGTTGTTAAGTGAATCCAGTTTCCTTTGATCCGGTTTTGCGAATCGGAAACGGCTTTGAAGCTCGCAAATGGGGATCACATAACCCCACATAATGGGAGGGGGGCTGTTACTTGGAACCCGGACACCCAGGACGATGGGTGGTATAAATACGCACCCGGGCCTGCATTTTGATCATGTGGCCGTGGGGATGTCGTAATTGCGAGGACTGGTCGCAAGTTACTATATTTCGGCGCCGTTGTATTACCGGCCGTTCGCTATACGAATGGTTTTAAGTCGAGGACTGCCCACAATGGCTAAATATACAAGTAGTCCTCAATTTAGAGCGGTTCATTTCATGACCAGAGTTTACGACGGTAATTCAAAATGTGACTTCTGACCATTTTTCACACTTTACAACCAATTGCAGCTTCTCCATGGTCGCGTAATCAAAATCCAGATACTTTGACTCAGATTTATGACGGTCCTAAGGCCACGCAATTCCCCTTTTGTGACCGTCTGACAAGCAAAGTCAATGGGGATTCACTTAACAACCGGGTTACTAACTTAACAACCGCAGTGATTCGCTTAACAACGGCAGCGCAAAAGGTGGTAAAATCGGGCAAAATTCACTGAATAAATGTTTCGCTGAGCAACATACATTTTTAATAATAATAATAATAATAATAATAATAATAACAACAACAACAACAACAACAACAGAGTTGGAAGGGACCTTGGAGGTCTTCTAGTCCATCCCCCTGCCCTAGGCAGGAAACCCTACACCACAATACAACAATTTGGTCGTAAATTGAGGACTACCTGCATTACGATTCCACTACCTTACAGCTCACACACACATCCCCAACCGGATTGCCATGACGTAGCTACCTCAAAAGGCAGAAACCCCAGTTATTTTATGCCAACATAATTTTGGAAACAGAAAAGGTCTGATCTCCCCTTAGAACAATCTGAGATGCAAAATTTCCTGCATATCACGAGCAACGTTTGCAATGTTCCCAAATAATCAAATACCTCTGCAGAAAAGTCACCTTATACTCAGGTGACCCCTGCATCAGACGAAGCCAGCCTCCGCCAAAAAAAGGAACAACTCGGCAATAATTCCAGCGGGCAGGAAACACAACTTTACAAAGTTTCTCGGGCGCATTTTCTTTTTTAAAAAGGCAGATCGATAGCAAGGAAAGAGAAACCTTTCTCATCTCGGTTCTTTGCTAGAGTCAACCACCAAGACGCCGTTAAGTTATTTGAAGGTTAAAAGTTGAAATGTTAATATTCGCCGCTTGGAAGGGTCCTCAGTTTAAACGCTGGAAAGAGTTAAAGGAACTCATGGAAACCGTTTGAAAAACAAGATCACAAAACACAGAAGCGGAGGGGGAAAATGGAAAAACCCCTCAAAAGAGCTAATAGGAACAAGGACCCGTAATGGATTCACAGGAGGGAAAGCCACTTTAGTACATATTGGGATGGGGGGAGGAATCTTAAGGACTAGCTCCTTTTCCAATTACGGTACCTCATTTTATTAACAGGCTCACCTCCATCCACTATCCCTTTCCAGCCCTCAGGAGCTCCTGAAAGTTGCTGCCTTTTAATTAAGTGCGTTAATTGGAAAAATATTCATCAGACACCTTCAGATTGTTTGCAAGGAGCTCATGAAGTACAGGCAGCCCTTGACTTACGGCCATAATTGGGCCCAAAATTTCTGCTGCTAAGCAAGGCAGTTGTTCAGGTTTTGTTCCGTTTTATGACCTTTCTTGCCACATCCGTTAAGTGAATCACTCCGGTTGTTGAGTTAATAACACGGTTGTTAAGTGAATCTGGTTTACCCACTGACTTTGCTTGTCAGGAGGTCGCAAAAGGGGATCATATGACCCTCCCCGGGACACTGCGACCGTCATAAATACGAGCCAGCTGCGGAGCGTCTGAATTTTGATCAGGTGTCCGTATGGATGTGGCAACGTTCATAAATGTAAAAAACCGGTCGTTGCTTTTTTTCCCAGTACCCGTTGCAAAATTCGAACGGTTGCAAGTCGAGGACTCCCTGCGATCCGTAAATGCAAAAAATAATTTTAAAAAATCTGCGCCGTTTCCCCTGAATGAAAATGCCCATTCTTAACAGATCTGTTGTGTAATCCTCTGCCTTCCCCCCCCCCCCCGCACCGGTGAATTTCTGAATTCACCAGGTGAAAACCGCCAGGTTTCCTTCCATCAGATCTCCGGACTCATCAGGGTCCCAAAGTCACGTCGTTGCGGGGAAAATCTGCTCTAACAAATGGCATTTTTAAACTTTTTTTTTCACCCCTGAGTTCACACCGTTCTATATTTAGGAGAGGGAAAGCCCAATTGTTTTGTATTCGAAAGAAGAACCAAAACCAGGGTGCAAAACAAAGTCATTTAAAAGCCTTGAGACGTTGGGATTGCTCCATCGCTGGAGGCTTTTAAGAAGCGACTGGGCAGCCACTTGTTTGCAATGGGGTAGGGTCTCCTGATTTGAGTGGGGGGTTGGAATAGAACAGGGGTCTCCAACTTTGGCCACTTTAAGACTTGTGGACTTCAGCTCCCAGAATTCAGCTTTGCTGGCTGAGGAATTCTGGGAGTTGAAGTCCACAAGTCTTAAAGTGGCCAAAGTTGGAGACCCCTGGACTAGAAGACCTCCAAGGTCCCTCCAGGTGGTCCTCAACTTACTAGAGTTCATTTAGTGATCCTTCAAAGCCCACAACGGCACCGGGAAAAAAAAGTGACATGACCATTTTCACACTTAACGACCGTTTGGCAGCATCCTCCCCTGGTCACAAGTGATCAAACTTCAGCCGCTTGGCAACCAGCTCATATTTATGACGGTCGCGGTGTGATCCCCTTTTGCAAGCTTCCGTCAAGCAAAGTCAACGGATGTGCTTAACAACCAGGGTTGCCACCCTTAAATGAACGCAATGATTCGCTTGGCATCAGTGGCAAGGAAACTCGTAAAGTACCTTTGACGAAGGTATTTTTTTTTTCCTTTTTCTTTTCTTTTATGTACACTGAGAGCATAGGCACCAAAACAAATTCCTTGTGTGTCCAATCACACTTGGCCAATAAAATTCTATTCTAAAAAATTCTATTCTAAAGTGAGGCAAAACTCACTTAAAGAAACGTTATACCGAGCACCGTAAATTTCGGGTGGTCAGTTGCGGTCGTAATTCAAGGACTACCTGTATTGTGTCATCTGCTATTAGCTGAGCTCCAAAAACGGTTTTCCCCAGGATAAAATAACCCCTATTTCTACTGTAACACCTCCGAATGAAACCCAGAAGTTTGGCCAAGCAAGAGCAAAAAACCATCCAAAATTCCAACAACAACAACAAAATCCACCCTATGGTTTTCTTCTTTAACAGAAAGGCTAAAACTTGTTTTTATTTTTCATCCAAACCGCCCAGGATAGAAAATTCCCCCAAGTAAATCTTATCCTCCAGGCGAGGAAAGTCCAATTCCGTGCCCCCCACAGCCGAAACTCAAGCAAACCATATAAACACAACAGCCTGTAAACACGGTCCAAACTTGGCTTGCCAGGCTGAGCCGACCTGCAAAATAAACCCCAATGCCGGCCAAGCCAGGATCAGCCTCCTCCTTCTCCTCTCCTCATCCCCCCCCCCCTTGAAAAGCCCAGCCTTTTCTTGACAAAAATTAAATTTCTTTCCCCCAATGAATTTTAGCCAGGTCTGAACACGCAGGCACACGCTGGTGTGGGTGGCTGCTGTTGTTGTTGTTTTAAACAGTATACACACACACACATTTATTTTACGTTTGGGGCCAAGACGGGCTGTGGGTTCCAATTATGCAAGAGATGGGGGGGGGGGTGCTGTCTAAATTGGCTTAATGGTTAAATAATCTACCCCGTCCCCAAGGAAAGGCTTGCAAGGGGTGCCCCATGGAATGGGGGGGGGGCAGGGGGTCTCCTGGTTCTTCATGCCTGGGTTGTGCAGCACCTTCAGGAGACCCCCACCCCCCACTACGCGGATTGTCCCTTCTTGGAACTGCCTGTCCTGGCAGGCCTAAGTCTCCATGGCTGGGACCCAACCCCTAAAAATAGCCTCCCTGCATCAGGCCAACCGGACAGCAGCTCCTCTCCACCCCGTCTGCCTTTGACCCCGGCCAAGAAGGCAGGCCTGGAAACCTGGGAGGAAAATATGAGTTGGGGGCTCAGATCCCCATCCTGGATTTGTCACTTGGCCATTCCTCAACCTCCTTCTCCAATCCAAAAGCCGGTGGGGCGGGGGGAGAACCTTTGGTGACAAGCCAACTTGTCAAGCCACCCCCTCCAGGCTGGCTGGCTGGGGATGATGGGTGCTGAGATCCACCGCCCAGCTCTGTAAGCCCCTCCCCCCCCCAGAGGTAGGGAAGGCAGCTTGAGCTGAGCCAAGCATCCTCAAATCCTGCCCGGCTCTACTCTGGAGTAACCCCAGGCTCCTTTCTTGAAGGGAGAGTGACAACCCCTCTCCAGCAAGCAGCCTCCCACCTCCAACCGGACCCCAAGCAGGCTTGCATTGAACCAAGCAGCCGCAGCATTCCCACAATGATGGGATCCGGGTCTCCTGGAGCATGGGAACCCCCTGAGCCTCCCTCTGGGTCTGGTTTTCTTGCAAGGAATCCTTTGTGGGGGGGGGGGGAGAGGAGAGGATCTGCGAAGCAGCCTCAAGCAAAGCCCATCTTGCAGCCTCCCCCTCCCCGGCAGCCCTTCCCAGCCTCTGCAGACCCTGCAAGACCCCCTCCCTGGGCGAGACACGAGGAGTCCGGCAGACCCCCAAGTCCGCTTCCTCCTCCTCCATACAGTCCCCCCAAGACCCCCTCCTCCAACCTGCAGCCCCAAACCCCTCCTCCGCCCTAGAGTCCCTCCTCCTCCTCCATGCAGCCCCAAACCCCTCCTCCTCCATGCAACTCCCTCCCTTCCATGCAACCCCAAATCCTCCTCCACCCTACAGACCCCCTCCTCCATGCAGCCCCAAATCCCACTCCTCATCCATGCAGCCCCAAACCCCTCCTCTGCCCTACAGGCTGCTCCTCCTCCTCCATGCAGCCCCAAATCCCCTCCTCATCAATGCAGCCCCAAATCCCCTCCTCCGCCCTACAGACCCCTTCCTCATCCATGCAGCCCCAAGCCCCTCCTTCAACCTGCAGCCCTCATATCCTTCCTCCTTCATGCAGCCCCAAATCCCCTCCTCCACCCTACAGACCCCCTCCTCCTCCTCCATGCAGCTCCCCGTCCCCTCCTCTTCCATGCAGCCCCAAATCCCCTCCTCCGCCCTACAGACCCCTTCCTCATCCATGCAGCCCCAAGCCCCTCCAACCTGCAGCCCCAGACCCCCTCCCCGTCTATGCAACCCCAAATCCCTTCCTCCTCCACGCAGCCCCCCACAAATCCCCTCCTCCGCCCTGCAGCCCCTCCCCAAGCCCCTTCGACGCCCCCACCCCGTCCAGACCCTCCGCGGAGCTTCCCCAGGCCCCCGCCTCTCCCGATCGCCGGCCCGGTCTTCTCCCCTCCTGGGAAGCCGCCAGAGCCGAGGCAGGAGCCGGCATCCCGCTTCTCCTCCTCCGCCGCCGCCCGCCCCCCCCCCCCCCCGGCCCCCGCCGCCCCCCCCCCCCCCTTCCCCGGCGGAGGCTGCCTGGCGGCGGCGGCGGGGCCGCTCTGGGCCTCCACATCAATCCTTCCCCGCCCGGGACGGCAACGGCCAGGCGGGCGCCGAGCGGCGGGGAAACGACGCCGGGCCGGGCCGGGCTCCGATGCTGCGGCTGCAGCGGCGCGGGGGCAGACGGAGCGGAGGGGCGTGGCCGGGAGGGGGCGTGGCCGGGCGAGGGGGAGGGCGGATCCCTCTGGCGCCGCCCGGCCTCCTCGCATCCACGGGGCGAGGGGGAGAGGGAGGGAGGGAGGGGCGTGCCCGCGCGTGCGCAGCGACGCCCCGGGGGGGGAGGAAACCGCGCGAGACTTCTTTTCTTTGGGTCCCGCCCCCCCTCCCGTTGAGGAAAAAAAAAAAGAAAAAAGCCCGCGCTTTTTTTTTACGCGCTTCGTCTTCCCTCAGGAATCAAAGTCGAGCTGGAAGGGACCTCGGAGGTCTTCTAGTCCAGCCTCCCCCCCCTCCCTTTTCCTCAGGCAAGGAGAGCCTCCGTGCCATTTTCAGACAAACGTCCTGCCCGTTCTTTTCTTTTTAAAAAAAAAAAAAAACTCCGGTCACGGAGCACCCCGGCAAACTTCTTTTGAAGGGAAGCTATTCCGAATAACCGGAGCTGGAAAGGGACCTCTGGAGGTCATCTAGTCCAGCCCCCTTTGCTGAGGCAAGGAGGTCCTACACCGTTTACAGACAAATGGCTGCCCGGATTTTTGTTTTCCTTAAAAACCTCCGAGGTCGGAGCCCCCACAACTTCCACTGGTTAATAAGTCGGAGTCGAAAATCTCTTAACGGGATTCTTTTTTTCTTTTTTTTCAAATTATCCTCCTGCG
Source organism: Ahaetulla prasina (assembly GCF_028640845.1). Taxonomy (NCBI): domain Eukaryota; kingdom Metazoa; phylum Chordata; class Lepidosauria; order Squamata; family Colubridae; genus Ahaetulla; species Ahaetulla prasina. Next base: position 3,660,351 of record NC_080543.1, on the reverse strand, counting down.
GGGCTTTCAATCCGCACCGGCCTGACGCGCGTCACGTGTGAACGCTGACGCGCGTCAGCCACCCTGAGGGACGTTGCTTTATTTTATTTTTTTCTTTTTAAATCCGCCGCGAGACTTTTTTTTTTTTCATAACATTCCCCCAGCCCTTCCCATTTGCCCCGGGAGTGGAATTAATTTATATAACGGTTAATTAGACTTTATTTCATTTTTTTTTTAAAATTAAAGACAGCAACGCGAGGCCGTTTTCTCTCTCCGCGCTGTCACCGCGTGTCAGGGCGCGCGGGGAAGGCGGGGCTTGAGGGAAGCCAATCGGAACGGGCGGCACGGAAGCGGGGCCACGCCCCCCTCCGACACGGCTCCGCCTTCCTATTGGGTGCCGCGCCTCTGGCTGGTTCTCCGAGTAAGAAGGGATTGCGCTCCTAGTCGCTGCTGCCCCCTGGCGGCGACGCGCTGCAGGGGGCGGCGTGGCGTTTTTCCCCCCAATCTTACTAAACAGGTTTGTTTTAATCTTGGTTTGTATAATAAGCCACCAATGGCTGTGTTGTTGTGGCCGGTGAAACCCTGAATTGGAAATTACAGCTTTCTTTCCATAAGTACGTGAAACCATAAGCAAGGATATTTCTTGCATTAATTATTTGGTTGTTCATATTGATCACGCCTGCAAATTGCAAGACTTTCTTGAATAGAATAGAATAGAATAGAATAGAATAGAATAGAATAGAATAGAATAGAATATAGATAAATGGAATGGAATGGAATAGAATAGAATAGAATAGAATAGAATAGAATAGAATAGAGTATAGATGAATGGAATGGAATAGAATAGAATAGAATATAGATAAATGGAATGGAATGGAATAGAATAGAATAGAGATAAATGGAATAGAATAGAATAGAATATAAATGAATGGAATAGAATAGAATAGAATATAGATAAATGGAATAGAATAGAATATAGATAAGCAGAATGGAATGGAATGGAATAGAATAGAGATAAATGTAATAGAAAAGAATAGAATATAGATAAATGGAATGGAATAGAATAGAATAGAATATAGATAAATGGAATAGAATGGAATGAAATGGAATAGAATAGAGAATGAATTGAATTGAATTGAATTGATTTCTTTATTGGCCAAGTGTGATTGGAGACACAAAGATTTTGTCTTTGGTGCATAAGCTCCCAGTGTACATTCATCAAGAATCATAATATGTAACACTTAGTGATAGTCAAGGTTACTAATAAACGATCAAATCATACTTGGAAGCAAGTGAAAACAATATAAATTGAAAGATACAAGCAAGATACAAATAACGATTTGCAGGAATTAGCAAAATTGCCATGAACGAAACATTCAGGCAGGAAATCAAATAATGCAATTATAAAAAGGTAAAAGGTTCCCCACACACATGCGTGCTAGTTCCTGACTCTAGGGGGCGGTGCTCATCTCCATTTCAAAGCCAACGCTGTCTGAAATCATTTCCCTGGTCATGTGGCCGGCATGACTCAACTCCAAAGGCACATGGAATGCTGTTCCCTTTCCACCAAAGGTGGTCACTATTTTTCTACTTGCATTTTTGACGTGCTTTCGAACTGCTAGGTTGGCAGAAGCTGGGATAAGTCACGGGAGTTCCCACCCCGTTACGTGACACTAGGGGTTCAAACCGCTGAACGGCCGACCTTTCGATCGACAAGATCAGCGTCTTAACCACTGAGCCATTGCGTCCCTTTTTAATGCAATTATAGCCATCATAAAAACAGAAGAAAGATGCTACAGACCCAGGAGATGGACCTTCTCTGTGGTGGCACCTATCTAGGTGAAGAAAGCTCTTCTACAGTTGCCCACAACTGCCCGTAGCCATTGCCCCATGAAGGTAATTTTTTACTCACGACCACAATTGAGCCCAAAATTTTTAAGACCCATTTTAAGACCTTTCTTCCCACAGTCATTAACCGAATCTCTGTAGATGTTAGGAACACGGTTATTAAGTGAATCAACTTCCCCATTTGCTTTGCTCGTCAGGTCACAAGGGGGGATCGCATGACCCGGGCGCTCTGAAACCGTCATAAATACGAGTCAGTTGCCAAGAATTTGAATTTTGATCACAGGATGGTGAGTTCTAGTCCCGATTTAGGTATGAAAGCCGGCTGGGTGACTTTGTGGCACTCTCTCTCCCTCAGCCCAATCCACCTCACAGGGTTGTTGTTGTGGGGGAAAAGAGGAGGAGGAAGGAGTATCAGGTATATTCGCCGCCTTGAATCATTTATAAAAAATAATAGATGTGGACTAAATAAACATATATTGAATAAATAAAGGTGCAGAGAAATCTTTGAAGAACATGGGCAGGTAAAATCGCCAGGGGTCCGCCAGATGGCAGCAACTCACAGATTTTGGCTGATGTTGGATAAAGTCAACCAGGTCAGGTCCCATGTGAGACCATCAAAAGGAAAGGAAGGAAGGGAGAGAAGAGGGAGGGAGAAAAGGGGGAGGGAGAGAATGAAGAGAAAAGGGGAAGGAAGGGAGAGAAAAGGAAGGAAGGAAGAAGGAAAGGAAGGAAGGAAGGAAGGGAAAAGGGGAAGGATTGAGAAGTCCAGAAACACAATGTGGAAGAAGGCCAGGACCTTCTGCTATTATTGTCAAGAAGAACAAACATCGACATAGTCATCAGGAGGCAAGCTGGTATCTCTAGCTAGTTGAGAAATTGTCTTCTTCCTCCGCTTTAGGAATTCACCTGCAGGTGGATGTGGAAGAGAATCGCAGAATCCTAGGGCTGGAAGGGACCTTGGAGGTCTTCTAGTCCAACCCCCTGCCCGAGTCAGGAGACATTATATCATCCCAGACAAATGGCGCTGCTGCAGCCTTTTCTTGGAAACCTCCAGTGATGAAGCGCCCACAATTCCTGTTTCAATGGTTCAATCATTGTTGCTGTCAGGAAATTTCTGCTTAGTTCTAGCTTTGGATCTCTCTTTAAGGATCTTCCACCCGTTACTTCTTGTCTTTTACTCAAGTGCCTTGGAGAATAGTTAGAACAACTAACCAGTTTAACTACTTGCCTCCAGAAGTCGTAAATGCTCCAACACTGGAAGTTTTTAAGAAGAGATTGGACCACTATTTGTCTGAAGTGGTGTAGGGTTTCCTGCCTGAGCAGGGGGTTGGACTAGAAGACCTTCAAGGTCCCTTCCAACTCATTCTATTCTATTCTATTCTATTCTATTCTATTCTATTCTTTCTATATTCTATTCTATTCTTTCTGTATTTATTCTATTCTATTCTTTCTATATTCTGTTCTATTCTTTCTGTATTTATTCTATTCTATCTGTATTCTATTCTATTCCTATTTTCTATTCCATTCCATTCCATTCGTCAACCATTTCTTCTCTGTGACAGCTCTTCAAATACTGGAAAATGACTGTTTGATAGGCCAGGCATGCCCAATTCCTGCAACTGTTCTTCATATATTTTACCCTCAGACCCCTGATCGTCTTTGTTATTCATTTCTCTGCTTTATTTATTTATTTATTTATTTATTTATTTATTTATTTATTTATTTATTTATTTATTTATTTATTGTTTATATTTATATACCGCCCTATCTCCCAAAGGACTCAGGGCGGTTTACAGGCATTTAAAAACAAAAAATACAATAAATACAATTCTAAAAACAATTAAAAAACTTATTCAAAAGCCTTAATTAAAAAAAATATAAAAATTAAAACCCAAGATAAAACCCACAAACTAAAATCTAACTCAGTCCTGCGCAGTTAAATAGATATGTTTTAAGCTCATGGAAGGTCCAAGGTCCGAAGCTGACGAAGCCCTGGGGGCAGTCCATTCCAGAGGGTGGGAGCCCCCACAGAGAAGGCCCTTCCCCTGGGCGTCGCCAGACGACACTGTCGCGCCGACGGCACCCTGAGGAGTCCCTCTCTGTGAGAGCGCACGGGTCGGTGAGAGGTATTCGGTAGCAGCAGACGGTCCCGTAGATAACCCGGCCCTATGCCATGGAGCGCTTTAAAGGTGGTCACCAAAACCTTGAAGCTTTCAAGAATGATCCCTTTTGCTCTTAAAATTGGTGCAAAATAGAACTGATTCTCTGCTTCCCATCATCCCGTGACAAAAACGGGGATCCTTCAAAACAGGACAATAGACAGTGAAGTTCCTTGCAGGTCGGAGCTTGCTATGGGGTCCTTGACGCTCTCTGAAATTGGTTGTTTTCTTGCAGACGTTTCATGAACCAACTAGGTAACATCATCACCGTTAGGAGGAGATAGGATTTGCAGAGAGAAAGAGGAGGAGGACTGCAGGGTCCTTGACATTCTCTGAAATTGGTCGTTTTTCTGCAGACGTTTCATGACCCAGCTAGGTAAGTGCTGGAACGGGTGGGGTTTGAAGAGGAGGAGGAGGAGGAGAAGGAAGAGGGAAAGGAGGAGGGGGAAAAAGAGGAGGAGAACTGTGGGCTCCTTGGTGCTTCTTGAGCTTGGGTTATTTTCTTGCAGACGTTTCATGACCCAACTAGGTAACATCATCAGTGCTGGAACGAAGTGGGGTTTGAAGAGGTGAAGGAGAAGGAAGAGGGAGAGGAGGGGGGGGGAAAGAGGAGGAGGAGAACTTGTGGGCCCTTGATGCTCTCTGAAATTGGTGGTTTTCTTGCAGACGTTTCACGACCCAACTAGGTAACAGCAACAGTGCAAGAAGGGAGTTGTGTTTTCTCTCTATATACTGATAGCCAGTATATAACTCCTAGCTTGCTATCTCATGCTCTCCCGCTGGGCCTGTGGAATAATTTTATTTATTTATTTATTTATTTATTTATTTTATTTGATTTTTATACCGCCCTTCTCCCGAAGGACTCAGGGCGGTGTACAGGCAAGATAAAACCAGCAATACAAATATACAAGTTAAAATATCATTTAAAAAACTTATTTAAAATTAGCCTGAAATTAAATTACCATAAACTAAAAACCCCGTTTAAAAATTAATAAAATTTCCCATTAAAAATCCAATTTAGGCCAGCCCCGCGCGAATAAAGAGATGTGTCTTTAGTTCGCGACGGAATGTCCGAAGGTCAGGTATTTGACGTAGACCTGGGGAAGCCTGCTCCAGAGTGGGACCCCCCACAGAGAAGGCCCTTCCCCGGGGGGCCGCCAGCCGACATTGTTTGGCGGACGGCACCCTGAGAAGTCCCTCTCTATGGGAGCGTACGGGTCGGTGGGAGGCATGTGGTAACAGCAGGCGGTCCCGTAAGTACCCAGGTCCTAAGCCATGGAGCGCTTTAAAGGTCAGAATCAACACCTTAAAGTGCACTCGAAGGCCACAGGTAGCCAGTGCAGTCTGCGAGGAGCGGTGTTACATGGGAGCTACGAGTAGCTCCTCTATCACCCGCGCAGCTGCATTCTGGACTAACTGGAGCCTCCGAGTGCACTTCAAGGGGAGCCCCATGTAGAGAGCATTACAGTAATCCAAGCGAGAGGTAACGAGCGCATGAGTGACTGTGCATAAGGCATCTCGATCAAGGAAGGGGCGCAACTGCCGAACCAGGCGAACCTGGTGGAAGGCCCTCCTGGAGACGGCCGTCAGATGATCTTCAAACGACAGCCGATCATCCAGGAGGACACCTAAGTTGCGCACCCTATCCTTTGGGGCCACACTGCCTCCAACAGCCAGCTGCGGCTGCAGCTGACTGAATCGGGATGCCGGCATCCACAGCCACTCCGTCTTGGAGGGATTAAGCTTGAGCCTGTTTCTCCCCATCCAGACCCGTACGGCTTCCAAACACCGGGACAGCACTTCAACAACTTCATCTTTCAATTTCATTTCCACGAACAGCCTTGCCCATTCATTGAGAGGATTCCAACCCTGATCCTGCCCATTGACACACCCAGAGAGCAGGCCAGCTGGAACCGAAGGGATATTGCTCAGCTAACGCAGAGGTCTGCAAACTTTTTTTTTATATTTGCATTTATATCCCACCCTTCTCCGAAGACTCAGGGTTAGGGTTAGGGTTAGGGTTAGGGTTAGGGTTACACTGTGTTAAGCAATAGTCTTCATCCATTTGTATATTATATACAAAGTCAACTTTTATTGCCCCCAACAATCTGGGTCCTCATTTTACCTACCTTATAAAGGATGGAAGGCTGAGTCAACCTTGGGCCTGGTGGGACTTGAACCTGCAGTAATTGCAAGCAGCTGCTGTTAATAACAGACTGCATTAACCTGTTGAGCCACCAGAGGCTCTTTTAAGACTTGTGGACTTCAAATCTCAGAGTTCAAAACTCTGGGAGTTGAAGTCCACAAGTCTTAAAAGAGCCAAGTTCGCAGACCCCTGAGCTAATGGGAACAGATACCGGGCTTAATCTTAAACTGTAAGCTGGGAAATGCCACTTTTGCATGGCTCCTCCACTCCTTAATCCCACGAATAATACACACACAGAGAGACAGGCTTTTCCAAGACACAATAATATTTATTGCACCATCAGCAAATAGCTCATCGTGCAATTCGAGGAAATTCTGACAAGGGTGCCAAATCCCTAAGCGTTGACATCAAACAAAGAATCCGAGAAGCCTTTGCTTGTTCACCTCCGTACAAAGTTTGCAGACCCCTTCCCTAGACAAATGGTTGTCCAGTCTCTTCCTTAAAAGCCTCCAGTGTTGGAGCACCCACAACTTCTGGTGGCAAGCTGTTCCACTGGTTAATTGTCCTCACTGTCAGGAAGTTTCTCCTTAATTCCTGGTTACTTCTCTCCTTGATATTGATATCCAGTATCTCAGGGGCTGCCACAAAGAAGAGGGAGTCAAGCTATTCTCCAAAGCACCTGAGGGCAGGACAAGAAGCAATGGGTGGAAACTAACCAAGGAGAGAAGCAACTTAGAACTAAGGAGAAATTTCCTGACAGTGAGAACAATCAATAAGTGGAACGACTTGCCTGCAGAAGTTGTGAATGACACTGGAAATTTTTAAGAAAATGTTGGATAACCATCTGACTGAGATGGTGTAAGGTTTCCTGCCTGGGCAGGGGGTTGGACTAGAAGGCCTCCAAGGTCCCTTCCAACTCTGTTATTATGTTATGTTATGTTATGATAAATTTCCATCCATTGTTTCTTGTTCTGCCTTCAGGTGGTTTGGGGAATAGATTGACACCCCCCCCCCTCTTCTTTGTTGGCAGCCCTTCAAATACTGGAATCTTTTCTCCAGACTAGCCAAACCCAAATCCTGCAACCGTTCTTCCTATGTTTTATTCTCCAGGCCTTTAATCCTCTTCGTTGCTCTTCTCTGCACTTTTTCCAAAGCCTCAACATCTTTTCTGTAATGGGAGGACCAAAACTGGATGCCGAATTGCAGGTCTGGCCTTACTAAGGCTTTATAAAACGGTACTAATCCTTCACGCGATTCTGATTCTATGCCTCTGTTTATACAACCCAGGATCGTATTGGCTTTTTTTGGGGCTGCTGCCACACACGGCTGGCTCACGTTTAAGTGCTCGTCCACTAGGACTCTTAAGATTCCACTCACAGTGACCGTTTTTAAGCCTCTCGACTTGACCCCCACCTTATAAAACTATAAAGAACTTTGATGGGATATTTGTCAGTTGATATTAAAGTACCACATTCATTTGCAGTGCTCTAAAACAGGGGTCTCCAACCTTGGCAACTTTAAGGCTGAGGAACTCTGGGAGTTGAAGTCCACAAGTCTTAAAGTTGCCAAGGTTGGAGACCCCTGCTCTAAGGCAGTGTTCCGAGTCTCAGCCCCTTTAAGAGGTGTGTACTTCAGCTCCCAGAATTCTCCAGTCTACAAGGGCTGGCTGTGGAATTCTGGGAGTTGAAGTCCAAACTTCTTAAAAGCGCCAAAGTTAAAAAAAACAAAAAACAACACTGCTCTAAGTTACTCCTTTGAAGTTCCTGAAGCACCACTGCTGCCATTTAAGCAGGAAAAAGCGTAATCACCCGGCTCCTTCCACAAACTTTGATAATAATAATAATAAAAAAATTGCACAAAAATGGTTGTGGCACAACTTTGCAGCTTGAGCAAAAGGTTTTGGATGTAGAGCCACGCTCCTCCTTTGTATTTATTTAACGTTTCTGCCTGCGGACGTCAAAGAAGCAATATCAATTTTTAATTGCCTCCTTTTCTGCAAAAGGTTTATTTATTGACCGTGTTTGTTTTAGACCTTCTTCTAGGAAGTATTTTTATTTGCACAAGCACCCTGCGATGTCAGGTTGGATTAACCCTTGCAGTCAACGTTCTTTTTTATTGAGTCTGTCATTTGCACCTCTATAACTGTCTGGTTCGGTTCTGCAACCCAACAAGAAAAACACAGACTTCAGAGGATCATTAGAACTGCAGAAAAAATAATTGCTACCAACCTGCCTTCCATTAAGGACCTGTATACTGCATGAATCAAGAAGAGGGCCGTGAAAATATTTGCAAATCCCTCACATCCTGGACATAAACTGTTTCAACTCCTACCCTCAAAACGACGCTATAGAGCACTGCACTCCAGAACAACTAGACACAAGAACAGTTTTTTCCCGAAGGCCATCACTCTGCTAAACAAATAATTCCATCAACACTGTCAAACTATTTACTGAATCTGCACTACTATTAATCTTCTCATAGTTCCCATCACCCATCTCCTTCCACTTATGACTGTATGACTATAACTTGTTGCTGGCAATCCTTATGATTTATATTGATATAAACCATCATAATATCATATATTGACCATCAATTGTGTTGTAAATGTTGTACCTTGATGAAGGTATCTTTTTCTTTTATGTACACTGAGAGCATCTGCACCAAGACAAATTCCTTGTGTGTCCAATCACACTTGGCCAATAAAAAATTCTATTCTATTCTATTCTATTCTATTCTATTCTATTCTATTCTATTCTATTCTATTCTATTCTATTCTATTCTATTCTTATGACTGTATGACTAACTTTGTTGCTGGCAATCCTTATGATTTATATTGATATATTGACCATCAATTGTGTTGTAAATGTTGTACCTTGATGAAGGTATCTTTTCTTTTATGTACACTGAGAGCATCTGCACCAAGGCAAATTCCTTGTGTGTCCAACCACACTTGGCCAATAAAATTCTATTCTTTTGGGCTGGATTTGAGTGGAGTGGAGTGGAATGGAATGGAATGGAATAGAATAGAATAGAATAGAATAGAATAGAATAGAACAGAATAGAGGCAGAAAGAAGAATGGAATGGAATGGAATAGAATAGAATAGAATAGAAAATGCAGAATAGATCAGAACAGAACCCTACAGTTGGAAGGGATTTTGGAGGTCTTCTAGTCCAACCAGCTGCTCAAGCAGGAGACCTTATACCATCCCAGATAAATGGCTGTCCAGTTTCTTCTCGAAAACTTCCAGTGATGGAACACCCACAACTTCTGGAGACAAGACCTTCCGCTGGTTAATTGTCCTCACTGTTAGGAAATTTCTCCTTAAATTCTAAGTTGCTTCTCTCCTTGATTAATTTCCACCCGTTGCTTCTTGTCCTGCCTTCAGGGGCTTTGGAGAACAGCCCGACTCCCTCTTCCTTGCGGCATTCAGTTTTGATTGCGTTGCAATTCTGTTAAATGTTAAGTGAGTTTTGCCACGTATTACAACCTTTTTTAGTTGCTAAGTGAATCACCGCGTTTGTGAAGTTACGTCACACGGTCGTTAAGTGAATCTGGCTTCCCCATTGCTTGTCAGATGGTCGCAAAAGAGGGATCGCGTGATCTGGGGGACACTGCGTCCGTCATAAATACGAGTCAGTTGACAAGTGTCTGAATTTTGATCACGTGACCACGGGGGATGCCGCAACGGTCATAAGTGTGAAAAACGGTCATAAGTCACTCCTTTCAGTGACGTCGTAACAGTTCACTAAACGAACTGTTGTAAGTCAAGAGTTACCTGTGTTTATCCAGCGGGTAATTCAGGACGTGAGAAGAATCTTTCAAACCGCAATTATTTAAACCGCGAGCACAAAAGGAACCACTACTTCTCTTTTCTTTGAAGAAACAACGATGTTCACACAATCACTTCCACTTCTGCAGGCTTCTCCCCCAGCCCATTAGTTTTGCGCTCATTATTGCAAAGAATTTTCTTTTTTTCTCACACTTTTTCCTATTTCTTGCTGTCTTGGAAACACCCCTCCCCCCCCCCGGTCTTCGATTCGTTGGCCAAGAAAGAAAATCAAGCCCTTCAGGATGTACCAATTATCCAGGGTTGGAATTCCTTCCTTCACTTTGCATGCCTTTTTTCTAAGAACTTTGACAAAGTTTCTCCATCAACTAGGATATTTTTTTTTTCCCAGTTGTGTGGAACGTGTGAAGAAGGCACGAAAGTTTTGTAAAGTTTGCTTTTCTCTGATTGTGGAAAGTGGAAACAAAAAATTAAAATAAAACCAGAATATTATAGAAATAGAATCCTAGGGCTGGAAGGGACCCCTGAGGTCTTCTAGTCTAACCCCCCTGAGGCAGGAGTCCCTGTATACCATCTGAGGCAGGAGTCCCTGTATGCCATCTCACTCAAACACAGGTAGTCCTCGACTTACGCACGTTACAACGGTACTGAAAAAAGTGACCTATGGCCATTTTGCCATACATGTGCAGCATCTCCTTGGTGACGTGATTAAAATTCAGGCGCTTGGCAACCGACTCATATTTATATTTGTCTGCACCCCTCAAGCTGGCCCTCCTGCCAGAAAGTGACTTGGAAAGTGAGGGGGAAGGACCGTCAGGAGTTACCTCGGGAGCACCGGCTTCCCTGGCTCAGCTCCAGGATTCAGAGGCAGGCCAGGTGGAGGAGATAACAAGGCCTCCATCCCCTGACTCTTCCCCCCCTCCCCGCAAGGACACATCTCCAGACCCAGCTGATGGCAATCAGGCCTGGCTGGATCCTAGGTTTCATAGGCAGGAGAGGCGGGAACAACAGAAGCAGGGGTGGGGCAGGCCTAGGAAGTGCTGAGTCATGGAGCCACACCCCACAGGATATAAAAGCAGCAAGGGCTGCTGTGCCTCTTCGTAGCAGGCAAATCAACTGCTTGACTAGAGCTGAAGTACTGTTTGTTGACTCATCGGCATCAAGGGAGATAACAGAGACACTTGGCAGACGCTCGCTATTTTGCTGCCAGAGCTGATAGTGCTGGCTAATTAAGCCATCGCTTGGACGGAGGCGAAGCGGGGACAGAACACGGTTTTAGTGTCCCAAGGATCACGTGATCCCCTTTCACCACCTTCTGACCGGCAAAGTTACTGGGGGAGCCAGATTCGCTTAACAACCGTGTTACTATCTTAACAGCTGCAACGATTCATTTAGCAACGGCGGCAAGAAAGGCCGTAAAGTGGGGTGAGACTCACTTAGCAAATGTTTTGCTTAGCAACCGAAATTTTTGGGCTCACTTGTGGTCATAATTCGAGGATTCCCTGTAGATCTCCAGTGTCTTTTGGAACAGGGGTCTCCAACCTTGGCAACTTTAAGGCTTGTGGACTTCAACTCCCAGAGTTCCTCAGCCAGCAAATTCTGGGAGTTGAAGTCCACAAGCCTTAAAGTTGCCAAGGTTGGAGACCCCTGTTTTGGAAAACCTCCAGTGACGGAGCACCCACAACTTCTGGTGGCAAGCTGTTCCACTGGTTAATTGTTCTCACTGTCAGGAAATTTCTCTTTATTTCTAAGTTGCTTCCCTCTTTGATTTATGCAAAAGCACGAGCAAGCATGCGTACTTTTGGGGTTATGAAAAGACATTTTGCTCCATTTTTGGGATTCCCAAAGTCCCAACGGCAGCTGAGACCGTGTGATGGAAGCTCCAGCTGTTTTTTTCTCCGGGTCTTCCCCGGATGGCAACACCAATAAATCTAAGATCCTCTTAAATAGTTTTGTTTTTAACCAGTTCTAGAAGCCGAGCCGCTTCCTAACTTTATAACTTGACTTACGAGCACAACGGAATCCAACATTTCTTTTTATTAAGCAAGACGGTTGCTAAGCGAGCTTTGCCCCATCCTGTGACCTTCCTTGCCAGCGTTGTTAAGCGAATCACGGCTGTTGTTCAGTTAGCAACACGGCTGTGTTGGTGCATCTAGCTTCCCCCTTGTCTTTGTTTGTCAAGAAGTCACAAAAGGGGATCACGTGACCCCAGGACATTGCAACCGTCATAAATATAAATCACTTGTCAAACATCTGAAATTTGATTTTTTTTTTTTTTTAGGGGAATCAAAGAAAATCCGCATCCTATTGCTCTCTACGGAGAAACAGAGACCTTAAAATGCTCGAGAAAAATAAGAGACGCCTCATCCTGGTACCATAAGCCTAATATAGATCAGGGGTTTTCAAACATGACGACATTAAGACTTGTGGACTTCAGCTCCCATAATTCCTCAGCCAGCAGCTATGTCCAGCTAGGGAATTCTGGGAGTTGAAGTCCACAAGTCTTAAAGTGGTCAAGATGGGAGACGTCTCATATACATCATTGTTTTTCAACCTTGGCCAGTTTAAGACGGGTGGACTTCAGCTCCCAGAATTCCCCAGCCAGCAGCCATGTCCAGCTAGGGAATTCTGGGAGTTGAGGTCCACAAGTCTTAAAGTGGTCAAGATGGGAAACGTCTCATATACATCATTGTTTTTCAACCTTGGCCAGTTTAAGACCGGTGGACTTCATCTCCCAGAATTCCCCAGGCAGCAGCCATGTCCAGCTAGTGAATTCTGGGAGTTGAAGTCCACAGGTCTTACAGTGGTCAAGATGGGAGACGTCTCATATACATCATTGTTTTTCAATCTTGGCCAGTTTAGGCCGGGTGGACTCCACCCCCCAGAATTCCCCAGCCAGCACCCATGCCCAGCTAGGGAATCCTGGGAGTTGAAGTCCACAAGTCTTAAAGTGGTCAAGATGGGAGACGTCTCATATACATCATTGTTTTTCAACCTTGGCCAGTTTAGATCGGTGGACTTCATCTCCCAGAATTCCCAGGCAGCAGCCATGTCCAGCTAGGAATTCTGGGAGTTGAAGTCCACAGGTCTTACAGTGGTCAAGATGGGAGACGTCTCATATACATCATTGTTTTTCAACCTTGGCCAGTTTAGACGGGTGGATTCATCTCCCAGAATTCCCAGGCAGCAGCCATGTCCAGCTAGTGAATTCTGGGAGTTGAAGTCCACAAGTCTTAAAGTGGTCAAGATGGGAGACGTCTCATATACATCATTGTTTTTCAACCTTGGCCAGTTTAAGACGGGTGGACTTCAGCTCCCAGAATTCCCCAGCCAGCAGCCATGTCCAGCTAGGGAATTCTGGGAGTTGAGGTCCACAAGTCTTAAAGTGGTCAAGATGGGAAACGTCTCATATACATCATTGTTTTTCAACCTTGGCCAGTTTAAGACCGGTGGACTTCATCTCCCAGAATTCCCCAGGCAGCAGCCATGTCCAGCTAGTGAATTCTGGGAGTTGAAGTCCACAGGTCTTACAGTGGTCAAGATGGGAGACGTCTCATATACATCATTGTTTTTCAATCTTGGCCAGTTTAAGACGGGTGGACTTCAGCTCCCAGAATTCCCCAGCCAGCAGCCATGGCCAGCTAGGGAATTCTGGGAGTTGAAGTCCACAAGTCTTAAAGTGGTCAAGATGGGAGACGTCTCATATACATCATTGTTTTTCAACCTTGGCCAGTTTAAGACCGGTGGACTTCATCTCCCAGAATTCCCCAGGCAGCAGCCATGTCCAGCTAGGGAATTCTGGGAGTTGAAGTCCACAGGTCTTACAGTGGTCAAGATGGGAGACGTCTCATATACATCATTGTTTTTCAACCTTGGCCAGTTTAAGACGGGTGGACTTCATCTCCCAGAATTCCCCAGGCAGCAGCCATGTCCAGCTAGTGAATTCTGGGAGTTGAAGTCCACAAGTCTTAAAGTGGTCAAGATGGGAGACGTCTCATATACATTATTGTTTTTCAACCTTGGCCAGTTTAAGACAGGTGGACTTCAGCTCCCAGAATTCCCCAGCCAGCAGCCATGTCCAGCTAGGGAATTCTGGGAGTTGAGGTCTACAAGTCTTAAAGTGGTCAAGATGGGAGACGTCTCATATACATCATTGTTTTTCAACCTTGGCCAGTTTAAGACAGGTGGACTTCAGCTCCCAGAATTCCCCAGCCAGCAACCATGGCCAGCTGGGGAATTCTGGGAGTTGAAGTCTACAAGTCTTAAAGTGGTCAAGATGGGGGACGTCTCATATACATCATTGTTTTTCAACCTTGGCCAGTTTAAGACGGGTGGACTTCAGCTCCCAGAATTCCCCAGCCAGCAACCATGGCCAGCTAGGGAATTCTGGGAGTTGAAGTCCACAAGTCTTAAAGTGGTCAAGATGGGAGACGTCTCATATACATCATTGTTTTTCAACTTGGCCAGTTTAACACTGGTGGACTTCAGCTCCCAGAATTCCCCAGGCAACTATGCTGCCTGGGGAATTCTGGGAGTTGAAGTCCACCCATCTTAAAGCAGCAAGGTTGAAAAATTAATCATGTAGATCCTAAGCAAAATAATTTCCAGGATGGAATAACACCCTGTGATTGCTTAGTAAAGGTCTTGATACCGGTTTTAGGATGGCAACTCGGTAAAAAAAAAAAAAAAACCAGAAGAGATGCTATTTTTAGCTGGCTTTATTCTTCGAAGTTGGAATGTTTTAGCCTTCACGATGCCAAAAACAAATTTTCCTCTTTCCCTGTACTCTAGAATTAATTGCTCCACAATTACAATTCCGAACACTGGGCTGGGCCGGATAAGTTTTCAGGTAATCCCAGAGTTGAGGTGACCCATTTCACGCCTACATCATCTCGGTTGGAGGCCGTAAGATCCTCAAAACCAGTTTTTCTAGGGCTTGTTCCAGAATGCAGAAATTAGAGCTTCGCTCCGG